>NW_009737097.1:22373-41757 GCF_000703405.1 Apaloderma vittatum
AGGTATATATTTCTACATATACATACAGCACAATTTGAATTAATGTTTGTCTTCTATACAAAGGGGTCAATTACTAAAATTCTCAAGTAGCAAGCTATGTCATTGAACTTAGGAAGACCGAGTTGCTAATATTTTATTCTCTTACTCGAAGGATGGCCTTCATCTTTATTTCTCTACAAGTTGTTTTGATATCTCACACATTTATGCCATATATGTTAATTATAACTTCTTAAATGAATATTAATTTCTTGTCAGGAATGTCTTCTAGGCTACCAACACCCATTTTTACTTAACATCTGTGCAATTAGTATAGAATTAATTCAACAAAATCTATATGGATAATGCACAAGTATTTGTATAAAAAACATTATATTTGTAACAGTTTTCTAACATTCAAATCACTGAGCTATATTAATAAAATTTTTCTAGAATACTTATGTTAAACAGTATCATCAGTGTGAGTTGAAGGGGCTTTCATTTTAAAGTATTAATATACTAGCTATTAATTTTGAAGTTATTTAGTACACTGGGGGAAACATATACTTTCTTATTTTTGATGTGACTATGAATTACTTTATTTGAATTTGTATTTAAATTAAATACAAGGCATTTTTATAGTTAAGACCTCAAAAAAGTGTTTTCATTTGACTCAGTTAAAGATTTCTGCTTTTTCTTTCACATTATACTAAAGTGCTACCCACCCATATTCCTAAGAGCAATATTGTTTAAGCAGCTCCTTCTGAACATCAGAAAATACTTTTTGATTGTGTAAGTGTCATGGGTTTCTGAGATAGCAAAATGATTATAGCCTGAGAACTGAAAGCAATGGTGGCAAGAACATCCAGGATGCAGCAGCGTGTGGAGGATCCCAGGTCAGGGCAGAGAGACCAGGCAGGAGCAGAGCACACACCTGAAGGGAACCGTCACTCCAAGGAGGACCCGTGTTGGAGCAGACGACACTGCAGCCCATGGGTAGGTCCCACGTTGGTGAGAAGGATTCTCACAGAATAGGAGGATTGTAACACATGAGATGAACACCATGTGGCATCAGGAGAAGGAAGGATTGCCACGGACAATGAATGATGCCCAAACAGCACTCTGCATACCCTGACCGGCTGCACTTCAGGTGGGGAGAGAGGTAACTGGGAAGAAGGGAGAGATGGGCAGGGAAGTGCATTTAAGATCACGTTGAATTTATTTTCTCTAACTATTGTACTCTGGTTTGGTTAAATTGTTTTTGATAAATTATGTTTTTCTTCCCAAGTTTACTCCATTTCTTGCCTGTGATCGTAACTGGTGAAGGAACCCTCTCTGTCCTAAACTCAGTCCTTGAGCCTTTTTGTTGAATTTTCTCCCTCCTCACACCTAAAGGGAGCAGGCTGGGGGTGAGTGAGCAGCTGTATAGCTCTTTTTCCCAGTGGCCAGGCTCAAACTACAACAGAAGGTGTCCGAGTCCTGCAATTGGTTGCCCAGAGTTGTGGAGTCTCCATCCTTGCAGATGTTGAAAATCTGTCCAGACATGGTCTTGAGCTCTTAGGTGATCCTGCTTGAATATGGAGATTGGACAATGTGACTTTGGAGGTCTCTTTCAACATCAACTATTCTGTAATTCTGTGAGTATGTCCACAGCATTTTTTTTCAAGTTAGATGGAACATTAGCTTGGATTTGAAGATCAGTGCCTTCAGTATTGTATATTGACTTTTTTTCTCTCTAATGCTGTGTAAAATATTTTTGTTATGAAGAGAAACTGAATGGAAGTAATCTGTAATGGACAAGTCTAAATTAAGGACCTCTTGCAGCAATCATCACTTTTGAGGAGAGAAAAGGGTGTTGTAAATATTCAAAAACCTTTGAAAAGGATGACGTTTTCTTCAATCAAAAGTTTTCAGGAGAAAGAATATGATGCAGGGTTCACTACACTTACCACACAATGGAATCAGATTCCTGTACAGTTTGTGGATCTTTTGTTCTACACATCTGTTCAAACCTGTTATCACACTTTTTGTCACACTGAAAATGGGAGCACACAGAAAACTGTAAGTTGAGCTTTGCATCCTCAGATGAGCAAGAGATGATGTAAAAAAAAATCACCAAAAGCAACAGCAAGGAAAATTGAGTAAATAAAAGCTCCAGTGCATGACAGAAAACATTCCTTGCTGAAGGAATGTGGGCAAACAGTGTTATTAACAAAAGTCCGTTTTAATAAAAGGAATTTACAAAGATGGGGTGTCTATCAGTGAAAAGAATGGGAAAGGTCTGCAAGTGAGGAAACTGGTCAGAATTCTGTGAAAAGAATAAAAATAGAACAGAGTAGTAGTTTTAGGTGACATGCTTATCCAAAATGGTTATTAACTCAATATGTTTAAGGAAAGCAGGAAGTGTTGAACATACGGGTGGTTGTTCTATAGAACTGAGTGAAATGGCAGTGACTGAAACATCTGATAGAATTCAATTTCATCTACCAAATTGAAACTTTGACTACCCACACAATATTAATATACTTTCTTTGAGCTTTTATACCTTATGAGACAGGCATATCATTTGACATGAGTAACAGTATTAGCTCTTTGACATAAGCAGTAGCTTTTTCTTTTTCTAGTTATAACGACAAGAATATGTGTTGATTTGTGTTTGAGCTTTATGTAAGCTTAAAAATGTGAGTAGAGCAAGTAGTCTTCAAACACCACCATCATTTTAGAATAATTACCATATGTGGTTTTCTATTTGAGATAAAATAGAAAAGAGAACAGCAGATTATTTTGATTTTGTAGTGCTCATGTTAAAAAATTACCTGTTACTGTTGATCTTCCTCTTAGAAATAGTCAGGAATTGTTATTCTATGACACATTTCTACAGTTTTTCTCATGTAGTGTATACCCCTATGATTTTACAGCTTGGATAGAGAAAATCTGTTTTGCTGCCTGTTCCACTATCATTCCTCCTTCAAATTGCAATGGAACTGCAATATGTGCCAGTACTTGCTGTTGTGATGAGCCCTGGAGCACAGTTTGTGAATTTCTTCAGGAACTGGAAGACATAGCCATGTAGAGTCAAGCCAAAAAGTCTTTTCCTGAAGCTCTTATGTGACTGAGGCAAGTAATTCCGTTTATTTGAGATGGAAAAAGGGAATCTGAAGAGGAGCACCCAGTCTCTGAAAATTTCTGTGTGCTAAAATCTTTCTTCATTCTGTGATAAACCTGGACTTCCTATGAGGACAATTGTCCCCCACAAAATGATATGACTGTAATTTCCTTATATGTATATATGGAAACATTACTAGTGTTATTGTTACAGAATTTCCAGAGTGAAATAATGCATTCTTTCCTCCATCAGTTTCTGCCTATAACGTGGTCACAGAAAACTCGTATGCTTATGCACAGAAATATATAAATCTTTTTTTCCCCCCTGTTTGACTATGCCTTTCTCTCCGCTCTTCTTCTCTGTCACCTATTCCTTCATATCTCTACAGGTATCTCTGTGGCACTAACTAACATAGCATCTAACTGACACACATATTAACAGATGGCAATTTAGAGTGACAGAAAATCTTCCATAAAATAACACATTCTTGTATGATGTCTTCTGACAATTTTTTTTATTAGAAGTAATTGGTAGCCAGTTTTTCCTGAAAAAAAAGATAACATTTTCAGCATTTAGATTTTTGACACATATCTTTAAAAAAAATCCGATAAAAAAAGTTTAAAAATTAGTAACGAGAAAACAATAATTTCCCCACTCCGTCTAGGAGGAGACCTCAGTGTAAATCTCACTTTCCTCTTTGCACAGAGACATAGAAGGAGATCTGTTATTAGTTACAGATGACGTTCAGAAGAATCTGAATGGAAGGTTTCATTTGCTATTGCTTTTTCACAAATGATGACCTCAACAAAAAATAAGATTGCTGTTCTTAGCTGTACTTTCAAGCAGTACTTTCAAGAAGTGAAAGCCACACGTTTAACAAATTACATGCAGCATAACTTACTGAAAGACTTGTTTGGTTTTTGCGTTTTTGTAATATTTTAACAGTCTTCATCTCTGACAGTTTATGATGTCATTGGTCCTGCAATGGGTTATCAGGGGAAGACAAGCTATTGGATGTAGGAGATATATTTATTCCTCAGATATGAAGAAAAAGAGAAAGTTAGATAAGAAAGATGAAGTGCAGAATTTGTATTTAAAAGTTAAATATTTATCAAATACAAAATCACCTTGTTTTTTTGTTTTCAGCCATTTCCCATCAGATAAGGTTGAAATGTTTCCTTTTATTCCCTGCCTCAGGTCACTTGCATACATTTTCTTTGGAATGACTGGTAGAATTATTTAGTACTGCTTAGTTTACTTGCTTCAAAGAAAAAAAGACAAGCAGTAAAACACATGCATTACACTAAAAAAGAAAAACACTTCTACTCTTATATTAATTTATTATGCTTTATTGCTTTTCAGCCTTTTCAACTTTATTATGCACTATGAAAAGT
The DNA here is from genome assembly GCF_000703405.1 of Apaloderma vittatum. NCBI lineage: Eukaryota > Metazoa > Chordata > Aves > Trogoniformes > Trogonidae > Apaloderma > Apaloderma vittatum. The sequence goes on from NW_009737097.1 coordinate 26,850, forward strand.
AGCACAGTGAGACCTCATATCTACATTCCTCATGGTTGACTAAGTCAATTAAAAACTCTCCACTGGCCTCACTTGTGAAAGCTGTAGTGTTCACTGTTAGTTACCTACTTTATGGGATAAAGATCATCAATTTACAATCAAGAATGTAAAGACAAAAAAGCCAAGTAGCAAACATAATCCTTGATTACTAAAGAATTCAGGCTTAAAGGTTCATAATTTCACGGTCATTTAGAACAGTTTTGACTCTGTCATAAAACAATTATTCAGTGAATTTTAAACTTTTTTTTTTCTTTTAATGTGGATCACATGACAAGTTAGTTGTGGTTTATTTTCTCTTTCTATTTCAAAGTAAAAAGATTTGCATATTTTGAAAACAAATGTCGTACTGCCTCTCTGTCACTTCCTCTTTTTTTTCATCATAATAAGTATTTTATAATCACTCAAAATATTACTGCTTTGCCTGATGAGCTACAGTCTCTCAATGCTGGAGTAATTCTCATTTGTCCTTATAAAGTGTGTCTGCAAAGCCAAAACCACTGAGATAAATTATTGTTAATACTGAGTTGTCTCTAATTTTAGAATGAAATTGAGTTTAAAAATTGATTAGGAAACAATTATCTTTCTCAGGGTAGGATGCTTCATTTAAAGTGATTGTGTTTGAAACAATGTGCGAAGCTTCCATTTTCCTGCCTCAGGTAATCATATGGATGAAGCTAGAAAACAGGACACTTCTTTATGCCTCTAGGGATTCCAAAATCAATGATTTGTCAATTTATTTAAAAATCTGGAGGGAAGAAAAGTCTGTTTCCAGTTTAGTTTGTTCCTAATCAAGAAGTGACTTCTAAGAGATCAAGATGGCAGCATGTAAAATGATGGTGTTATAGATCACTAGTACAAAAAAATAGCATTTTTAAAATGGTATTTCCAAAAGGCTACTATTTCACAAATTATTTCCACAGAAGATCATATTGTAACACAATGAATTCTAAAATCCATTATATAAATGAAAATATACCAGTGATTTCAGTCAGAGGTAGGTCAACCATTACCCTTCATGATAATCCTCCTACCAAATAATAACTTGTGTACATAATCTTCTGACACATAAAATACAACAGATTAATTTTCTAAAAAATAACAGGAATTATTTAAGTTTTGTTCCATGCAAGTAAATGTCTCCTTAGTTACAGACTGAGATTTAATTTTAAATGTTATGAAAGCTTAAAACCCTCTCCATATTTAGAAATTATTATCCTTTATTTTGTTGCTTGCAAAATAGACAAAATTATAGTATGGTTGTCACTGTGGTCAACTGACATCTCATTTATGTCCCTAAAATTTCTTTCATTTATAGAACAGTTCAAGGACCTTTTCCTTTACTTAGTTTTCTCAAGTTTTACTTTCATAATAAAAACTCAGAATACCTGGATTCCATGGTTTGCAATCTCTTAGTGATCCGGTTCTTGTATATCAATCACAGGAAAATTGTAAAACAGCATATGTGTATGTATACATTTATAGTATATCATGCCCTAGCAAGTAAACTCCCACAAAATCACTACTAACTAGTATATCTATGATTATCTTGATCTATATCAAGCTGTTAGAAATTATTTTCGGCAGTCAATAATATAGTATCAATCAATTTTGTAGCAACAACAAATAACCAAACCAAGAAGGTAGATATATAACACTATAACAGCAAACCCGAGAAGGTGTATTGCAGGTTACCACAATCTTAAGATTAATTAAACAAACTTATCAACAATATAACAGCAGACATATATGATAGATTACTTATATGGATATATAGTACCTGTATCAAGTGAATTAGATTTCAGAAGGGACAAAACCATCCCAGAGGGGAGAATAGACCAATCCTAGAGGGGGATACAACTATCCCAGAGGTGAGAAGGACAAACAAAATCAACCTCAAGAATGGGCCCAAAGGTGGCCCAGTATGACGGCAAGCAGAGCGTCACTTCAGAAATGATCTGTGTTACAAAGCTTGGAGTCACCCAGATATCCCAGGTGGGAATCCAAAATCTTGTGGAAAATTCATGAAGACAGTTCAGCTTGTGTACGAAACAAAAAGTCCGTACAACAAGGGAAGCTACTAGAGAGATGTTCCATTCTGGGTAACAATTAAATTCTTTTTAAAAACACACAGGGGAACATAAGACACTACTTCCAACAGCCAATAGTTGTTGTAAATTTTGATTTTTCACCTGTAATGGTGCTGATTTCTGTCCTATGTTGATCACTCCCAGGCTGGCAGGCAACTTTTCTGTCAATATTTTTCAGTAGATTTTTTTTTCTCTTCACTAATTTTCCCCTTCTAACCAGGTCAGCTTTACGGCTCACTTCTACATCATTTTACACATTTTGTTATGCCTGCATACAAGTACTTCACTGATCTGCAGTTCAGAATTTTAATTATCATTTTGGACTTTCATAACCTAATATACAACCTTAGGAAGTCTTAGCACATAGTACACAAACCTGTTATTTGAAAAATGTAGAACTAGATTTGGTTTCTAAGCACTAGAATTTAGGATTGTATTTTTCATCCTGAAATCTAATTTTAAAAAGAAAGCATTTCAAACTATATTCTAACAGGTCATAATACCACATTGTGTGAAATAGTAGTGTGATCCATTCAGCATATTCCTTCCTGGTATTTGTGACATAGAAGGCTGAAATTCCTTGTTTAATGGATCTTCAATCAGTCTGCATTCAAAACTTGAAAATTATTTCGGTTTGTTAATATATTAACTTCTTCCAAATGCATCTGCTGCTCGTTCTCTACGAATCTCCTCCTCATTCCCTGCAACAAAATTCTGGGTAAACAAAAAATTGAGCAGTACATGAAGTGTGAAGCACAACGCAAGTATAATATCTTTTACGGCACATCAGTAAAAACATTCCTCAGAGTACCTGAACAATATGTATGATTGTCTTTTATATCCTGTTTTATGCCCATGGCAGCTCACAACTTCAAACTTCGGTGAAATGTTTACTCATGGTGATATATATTCTCAAGATATGAAATATGATGATAAATCTCAGTTCAGAGCACCACTCTCCTACCCAAAATTTGATTACTGGAAAACTAGTTTGGATTGTAGTCACAGCCTGAAAAATATGTGCATTTGGGAGATCAGCACGTGCTGGATCAGCACGTTTAAGATGAAGGAAAACCTCTGCTTTAAAAGGTCTACATTCACAGTAGCTGAGGTTTTGTGAGGATTGTTTGTGCCAGCAAGTGGTAGCATGTCTCCAAACAGTATGATTACTTGCACTGATTTTTTTATGAGCTGTTGTTTCTCAGGGAAGCATGTGGCCCAGGAGACTATCTATGCCTAAGCGTTTTGAATTATCAGGTCATGAAATATGCCAGAATATCTACTCATACGCCTGTACTTGGGTAATATCAAAAGATCCTGAGGCTGAGGCAATATAAAGCCGAACAAGGACAGTAGGAAGAATACATCACAATCAGTGATGATCAATCAATCCTGTGAATTAGAAAGAGCAAGAACTTAAATTTAGGTCTCATAAATGATTGGTCTATCCCTTTTAAAGCTATGGTCTGCTTTGGGTTCTGATTCATCCACTACAGTTTTGACTAGAAATCTTACTCCAGTAATGAAAAGTCTATAAAAAGTGTCACCCAGATGTGTTTTTGTGACCCAGTTCTCTTTTGAGAAGCCAACACTGTTAAGAAGACATTTTTGTTTTAAAACATCTAATCAGATTCCTTTATCTTTCCCCCAGCCAAGAATTTGTGCACACAATTACAGGGAATATGTGCTTGGGATTGTGGAGTGGTTTTCGTTTCTGAAGAATTTTTCCCCTAGTAGGCATAGAGAGTGATGTGAAACATTTTCCCACAAGATCTATCTGTTAATTTTACTGCATCTGTATTAATACCCATGAAAGTTTTTATGTTATTCAAACACAAAGTACATTTTTTTTCTTGCAGGGTACTAGTATTTGTTTAAAAATACTTTTTTTTTCAGTTATTCAACTCTTGTTATGCTTCACCCTTGTTAGTCCACAGAAATAAGTCTGAGACTGCCAGTGACAGTAACAACACAAGAACTTAAGAATGAGGAGGTTCATTTTTGATTCAGTAGTATCATATCAAAATGTTACATCAATGAAAAAAAAAAGGCATGTTCCCATTAATGTCCCTGTTGAACAGAAGGAATCTTGGAACTGAGATGATCCTGCTACAATTTGACATAAAGCTGTAAAAAGACTAAGCGTTTCATTCAGATCACTAACTAATCTATTCCGTGCCAAGTCTATACCTAATCTAGGGATGAAGAAGAAGCCCATTACTCTACGTGTCCTCTCTGGACAAGTTTGCTTACACTATGCAGTTGCATAGGAAATTAATAATATATTTTGCATGGGATTTGAACTACTTCACTCTCTCAGAGCTGATGCAGAAGTTTAACTCTTAGTCTCTTGGAACAGTATCTTACCTGAGGTAATTCAGCACATTTTAATTGCAATGAAGAAACTTTATATGAGCTGTTGATCCAGCTTGGTATAATTATGCATGATGAAAGAGTACTCACCGCAGAACCAATGTTTTTCATGCCACATTTTTGGCCTGAGATAAACAGATTCGGGTTTTGTTCTTGCCCATAGTCCTTTAATACTTTCTAACATTTGCATGTGTGGAATTTACACTTCAGCTTCAGTGGAGAGAAATAGTGATAGCTTTGATTTCTACCCACTTTGGACTAATTCATAAGATGATACCTCAAATTTTATCAGTTTGGGTTTTTTTAAAAGACATAAATCCACATATTTTCCATTTCAGTGATAAAAAATATCTTTGAAATCTGCATAAAAACTGTTAGAAAGTTGTTACATTCACAAGAAGAAGAAAAAAATAGTGAAACAGAGTAAAGGAATTAGCAAGACAAATATTTTCTCTGATCCATTACCTTTAAGAGTTGCCTGACTAAGGGCTAAGCAAAACTTCGGGATTTGGTTTCTGTAGTTCATATATAATTAGAGTGTGAATTCCATAATGGCTAGAGATGTCAGTGAGACCATGAGGTGTGTTATTATGTGATACTTCTTAGTTAGAGATGATAAAAAAAATTCTTTTCCTTAAATACTGATTCTACCATGGAAAAAGTCTGAGAGTGGTACATTTGTTGTATCTTCCATGTGACTATGACTACAGCACATTAATTTGTTTTACGGGTGATGTTTTTAAAAGCTATTTCTATCAATTTAGGTAACATTTCTGAAACTAGATATTTTAATAGGAGCTGGAAAAGTTGAAAACATTGATTCCTGCTCGGTCCCCATGTGTTACCTGATCTAGTTGAGAGGCTTCCCTGCCCATGACAGAGAGGTCGGATTAAATGATCTCTAAGGTCCCTTCCAGCCTAGGCCATCCTACAATTCTATGATTCTATATAGGTGCACCTAGATCTGGCCATTACTCGTCGTCCACGGCAGTCAGTCCTTTTTGGGGAAGAGGACTTCTCTCAGTCTTCCCCTGCTACCCCATGGTGTCCACCTCACGGGAGGCAAATCTCTCACTCCATGTGAGTTCATTCCACTTTGCGTCACAGGTAGCTTCAGGCTTGTCCTCCACTCCTGAGCGGTCCCTCTGCCTCCTGGCATGGGTTCTCCATGTACAACCACATCCTGGACATTCTCGCTGTTGCCGCTCTGCTCGGCTGGCAGACAATCATCTCCCTGCCATCTCACTCACCATGGGGCTCCAGGGAAATGCTCTGCTCTGGTGCCTTTCTCCACCCCCTTCCTCACCAACCATGTTCCTTTGCTTTACTCTCACTTCTCCCTTCTCCCAACAGAAAAAAACATACTCCCCAGGACAGACAAAGAGGAAAAACCTAAAAGCAAGAAGGACAGATTCAACTGGGTCTCCTCTTAAATACATTGACTGCAGAGGAACTGATTGGCCTGGCTTTGGACAGAGGAGAGTCTGACTTTTACTCGGTGCTAGGGAAGCTCTGGAAGTTCTGCAAGAGTCATCTTCCACAGCCCTTCCCCACTACCAAAAAATCCCACCCAACTCAAACCCATGACCCTTTTGAATGAATATATGAACTCACACATAAGTTTTAGTTGTGACCATATCCCAGCAACACGGTGGCATAATGCTAGTCACATCTTTTCTTTCCCTTTATCAAAAATTTGTGTCATTGAATAATCAGAACAAGTTTGAATTCACTCCCTAGGCTCTCTCTAATTCCCTAACCACAGTAACACTGCTTTGCAGAATAAAATAGAAGAAGAATGTTGTTACTGTTGCTGGAAAAAGTATATTCTCTCTTCCCTATCCATTACTCAAACATGTTTGTATACCAGTAAAATTCCTGAAATGTTCCACATTGATTACACAATAGGCAATTTTTTAAATATTTCTGATTACTATTTTGATACCTCCATACATTTTTTTTCTCCATGTTTTCATGCAAACGTACCTGAAATCACTAGTCGCTGCCAAACATTAGCGTGTCTTTATTTCTAAAAATAGTAGTGCTAAGCCAATTATATGTCTAGGTAGAAATCATTCCATTCTTTTGTGTAAACCTTGCATGTTTCCCATCTTTTCAGGTAAAGTCTGGTCATTCCTCTTATATATCTTCTAATGTAAAATCTGACCTCATATTGCAAATGTGGTAGTTTTTACTTCTTTTGCAGCATGACACCCGCAACAGTTTGCTATCTTTAAGATACCTATTTCATTATTATATTTAAGAAGTAAAGGTTTGGTTTTCAGTAATTGGACACTATTCAAATCGAACTTAGAGATTTTGAGGTAATTGGTAGATGATTGCAAAGTAGTTTAATCCACTTGACAGCCTGCAGTATTCTGGGCAGTTTTTGAGGCTGTACTTAGTCTCATTACAAACTTTTTTTTGTTTGCCTGAGTGGAAAGAGAAACATAGAAAATCTTTCTGCATTGGGTCTGGCTGGAATGGAGTTAACTTCCCCACTGTAATGCTCATAGTACTGTGCTTTGTAGTGGTACCTAGAAAGGTGTTGATAATACATCAGTGTTTTGGTTACTGCTAAGCAATTCTCATGGAGCACCAAGGCTGTTTCTCCAATATTCGCCTGTTATCAGGAGGATGAGGGGGGCCAAGATCTTTGGAGGGAACATAGCCAGCAGAACTGCTCCAAACTGACCAAAGGGACATTCCATACCATATAATGTCAGCTCAGCTATAAAAGTTAAGACAAAGGAGGAGGAAGGCGGGAAATTTGTTATTTGTGTTTGTCATCTGGAGCAACTGCTACACGTACTGAAGTCTTAGTTTCCAAGAAGTGGCTGGACATCTCCTGCTGATGGGAAGTACACAGTAAATATTTTGCTTTTCTTTGCTTCCAAGTGTGGCTTTTGCCTTATTAAACTGCCCTTATCTTGACCCATAAGCCTTTTGTTCTATTTTCTCTCCCTTGTTCACTGAAGTGGGGAGAGATAGAGTAGCTTTACTGGGCACTGGCCTCCAGGCAGGATAAACACGCCACACTTTCTTAGGTTGCCTCATGTCTCAGAGAACATGGTTTTCTTCTCAGCAGAAGAGAAGTAACAACAAATTTCTAGCAAAGATGGAAGAATTTTTTATAAAATGCCTTTTCATCAAGACATACTGAGGTACTGAGCTTTCAAAACTCATGATACTCAGCAAGGTTTCAGACAGAAAGTGTCTGAGGCACGAAGTAAAATGACATTTTCTCAATTTGAAGCTGTACATTTCAAATCTTTTCAATTTTATGAAAACATTGACATTGTTAAAAGATAAAAAAAAGAAAAAACACAGCAAAGGAACACTTTCTCGAAACAGTGAAAGGAAAGTTTTCATTCTTTGGTCAATTCTAATATGTAATTACTTAATAATGCTCTTTGATATATGGATGACATTTCTATATAAGGATTAGATCATTAGATCATTAAATCACTTTGGATTGCTATGATTTTTCATTCTGTTGTTTGAAGTAAGCCATCATTTGCCTAAAAATGGTTTAGGAGAGGAGCAGAACCTACAGTTTTCTGAAATAATTAGTACAACAAAGTTTAGTAACAGTCTCAAAAATAAATTTTCTATCTCTTTCAGACCTTCAGAACTAAATAAGCATAAGATCAGAGATAATAAGGCTTAAAAGTTTGTTCCCTCTTTTTAAAAGGGAAAAATTGCATTTTATTTTGTAATAAATATACATAAAATCCAACTACACTATAAATGGTTTGAGTAAATAAAATTAAATAGTGATTATCTTTCAACAGATGTAGCAACAGGCAACTTCATAAAATGTAGTTCATTAGAGAAAATTACTTTTTCTTCATTGCTAAGTCACCTGCAAAGCCACAATAAACTTTATGAAACAGCTACATTTTCGTGTGTGTGTGAAAATCATGATAGCTATTTCTACAACAGCTCTTTATACTTTCCTTTCTTGCAAATTGATTGAAATACCCCAATTGTTAAAGCCTTCACTCTTCCAAATTAACATATGTAAATACTGAACTCTCATCCCCAAAAGGTATCTCTATTTAGTCACTATTTTTCAGTGTCCAGACACATAAAAGTGGAGATTCTATCAGATTTGGTTTTGTAGCTGTACAAAAGAAAATACGACTCCTGCTTCACAGGGCACAACACAATATGTTGGAAGAGCAGAAGTGAACAGAATAACAGTAGCTGTAAACAAGCAATTGCGTTAGCTGTATAATCATGGACACTTGTGTTGATAGGTTAAACACACCTTGATGGCCTCCACATGAGTAAGAAATCAACAGTTATACACCCACACAGGTGTATATATAGGTGTATGTGTGTATGTACATATTCCACGGGTTTTCTGGCTGGCAACTGTAAGTAAGTATTATTCATAAGTGTCAGACATGACTAGAATAATAAGCAATGATACTTATTTGTGTTTTTTTGTCCTTTTCTGTTACACAGGGCTTCAGCTTGCACACATCATACTGTGTGATGTCTTGACCCTGGCTGGGTACCACATGTGCGCCAAAGCTGCTCCATCACTGTCCTCCTCAGACTCTTTCTCTGCTCCAGTGTGGGTCCCTACCATGGACTACAGTTCTTCATTAACTGCTCCAACATGAGTCCCTTCCAGAGGGTGTACTCCTTCAGGAACAAACTCCTCCAGCATGGGCTTCCTATGGGTCATAGCCTCCTGTGAGCTTTCACCTGCTGCAGCATGGGGTCCTCCACAGGCATAGATGGATATCTGTTCCACCATTAGCCTCCATAGGCTGCAAGGGAACGGCCTGCTTCACCGTAGTCTTCATCATGGGCCACAGGGGAATCTCTGACATCTTTGCTCTGGCAAGAGCACTTCCTCCCCTTCCTTCTTCACTGACCTTGGTGTCTGCAGGGTTGTTTCTCTCACATATTCCCACTCCTCTCTCCCAGTTGATATTGCTCAGGTTTTTCTCCCCATCTTAAATACATTATGATAGAGGTGGTATTATCATTGCTGATGGGCTTGTCCTTGGCCAGTGGCAGGTCTCCTGGAGCAGGCTGGCATTGGATCTGTTGGACATGGGGCAAGCTTCTAGCAGCTTCTCCCCCTACCTAAAAAACCTTGCCACTCAAACTCAATACACACTGTAACAATAATTTTTTTAGTAAAACTGAGCCCAGGTCACAGAACTACGTGGCATCAAACTAAACAACCAGACTGGATCACAGGCACCTGAATTGTGCGGATGATCAAAATTTTCTAAAAAGATAGAAAACAGGATTTTTGCTGAAAACAGTATTTTCTTTAAAAGTGTAATTTCTTTTTCTGATGCTTTTTGTTGTTATTCACTCTAATTCTAACAGATAATCAGATTTTTTTCCTCCCATTTCTTTAAATAATAGCTTTTCCAACTCTCAAAATCCTCAAATGTTAAATAGGAAAGAAGTTTGGGGAAATTTAGCAAGCACAGATTACAAAAAGACAGCCAGTGTCTTTCTGCAGCTGTAAGTTCATATTACATGAAATAAAACTTTTCCATGTTCCAAACGTTCCTGTCCTCTTTTTTAATTTTATTGTTGGTGTACCTTCCAGAAATCCATCACATTCTGTGTTGTGAATAGATTTATGACCTCTTCCAGTCTTGAATTCCAATGATTTCCTTTTTAAGCACCATGTGATGAAAAATATTTAAACCTGCCTGCTCGTAACCATAGATTTCTAAACCAGTTTAGGAAAGTAATTGAGAACTTCCTGTTATTTAATAATTCTTCAGTACATTTTTTATCTCTTCTAGCAAAGTTGCTCTGCTTCTCTTCAGTTTACTTTGTCTTATTTCAAATGTTCTTACCTACAGTTTTGTTTTCTACTTTTTAAAAAAACCAAACAATAAAACACAACCACCTTACAAGAAAAAATAAAAATCACTTTTAATGTTCTATGTTCTCTACATGGAAACATTATGGCATGCACAATTGGGGAAAACAAACAAGCAAATGAGAAAACACTTTGATATATAGGTGGAAAAGTACAAAAGTAGAAAGTGTTCTTCATAAAGAACTGAGGAAAAAAACGTATAAGTGGAGGAATATTTGCAGTTTCTTTGAAGCCATATCAGGAAGCCAGAGGGGAAGAACAAGGTAAAAAGTTACCAACTGGGCTTGTGAGTTGTGTTTTCCAGGTGATGTGACCAAATGATCTGAAGGAGCAGTTTATTCTCTTACTGCTTCCCTCCATGAAGAATTGTCTCCTCAGTGAGTGGACAGTCAGTCACACTGACTGTTCATTCAGATATTCAGGGCAAATTTTAAGGGTGACTATGTCTTCCACAATGTCAAGAATGAGGAGCTGTAGATAGGTGGATGATACTTCTGAAAATGACAATAAATCAACCAAATCTGATTTGTGAAAGTAAGAAAGAATAACTGAATGGCTTTCCAATATTTTTCCAGGAAGGCATTTCTTTAAAATGCGTAGGGTTTTGTGGTCAAAGTGTTTTTAGTGCATTAACCTTTTTTTTTTTAATCCTAGATTTTTTTATCTGTCATGGGATATCATCCTATATCCCAAAGTATGCTTGAAAACAAACAGAAAACTAATTCAAAGAAGAGCTCTACTACGTACACCAGCTGAAATTATACCACTTTCCCATAAGTCCTTTTCCCATCAATATCTGTTTCAAAACTTATCTCTAAGATGCCTTGAGCTATGCTATTAAAATAGTATAAATTATGTCTAATATGCAGAATACATAAACTTCAGAAGAAAAAATTAAATTATTCAAATAGGGCAAATGTCCATCAGAAATCTCAAAACATTTCCAGACTGAGACGTTGAGGAGTAATTAGGAATCCCTTTCATGCTGATATGTGACCACAAACTGAGAAAGAATGAATTACTTTGTGCCAGTGAATCTCATAGTGCCCAATGCCCCAGTATCTTTTGGCTACCTTACAGATAGATATGAGTATGCATGTAAACTGTTTTGCATATACACTTCATGGCTGCTGCCTTATTTAAATGAAATTCAACTCAATTAAACTGAATTAAACATGAATTGCTGGCTTTATAACTTCTAATTTGTAAGTTGGTTTGAGGATGAGATGAGATGGAAGCTGCTTCTGCAAATGTCAGAGAAGGACTAGTGTCAGAACAGAAACAGAACAGAATCAGGAAGTTGTGCAGGATTTTTCTTTAAAAAGAAATTGGCTATTGGGAATCTTGTTTTGACCTTTTCTCTGTATCTTATCTGCTAGAAGAAGATAACATTTTATTCCAGGTATTTTCCACATTGTTTTCTAATAAAAAAAAAATTGTACCATCAGTACGTTTCACAGATTGGTGTCAGTCAGAATGTAATTAATTCATCAAAAATATGAGAGAATATATGGTTCTCCTTTACTCCTGTTTTAAAGTTGTACTGCATTGTAGTTTTTTTATTTCTTTGCACATTATCCTGCACTGTGTGTAAAGACATATTAGAAAGTACTATTCTATTCTCTCATACATATATATACACTTTTGTGCAAAATACATTATCAACACTGTGCAGAACTGATAGGCTGCTTCCGGTTTTGTCAGCTACATGGAGAATGCAGGTGCATGTAAAACAGCTCTAACTTAACTGATGAGTTAGTGTCTCTCCTCATCTGTAGTTTTAACTGGAGGCTGAAAAATATATATATTGCATTTTATCATTGTTCCAAAATGGGGTTTGTGGCAGAACTACAAAGGACTTTCAGAGAAACCACATGGCATAATCACAATACTCACTAAACCCACTGATTGCTTAAGTTTGGCTATGCGTATGCTGCTTAAATAATTAAATACATCTTTAAGCAGAACAGTGATTCAGAGACAATTTACACTGACTTTGGTGTTCTGTATGAAAAGGATTTAGTATCTTCAGGCCTTGTAAGATGTAGCCAGTGTATTTGAAGTCCCCTTGGCAGAGGAGAAAACAAAAAGCCTCAACTTGATTATCTTATTTTTAGGCATTAACTCAAGAAGAACAGAATAGCATCCATGTCCCAAAAGACTCTTATAAGGTCTGTGTCCAGGTGACCCTAGCAGAGAAGATTACATTAAGAGAGATGTTTGTTAGTCATTTGAACATTGTCTTAAAGGTCATTCCTGTTGTTTACACAATCTCATGGTACCTATGTGTCATCAGAGATGCTGTATTTCCTTATTAACATTATTATCCAGCAAAGGGTACATTTTACCACTTAGGCAAGTTTAGAGAAGAGGTAAGATTGTTTCAGTCTGCATTGAAAGGTGAAGCAGAAGGAGCACAGGCTGTCACTTCATTACCAGCCACTTCCAGCTACCCAACCACTCTACATCTACCCAGAGCGTACCAATAGCAACCCTTATTGCACACTCACATGTTCTCCGCTAATGCAGATCTATATAGTTGCAGGTAGTTTAAGGAAGCAAGTGTTGATTGTACCAGATTTCTTTAGCTAGTTTGTCATAAGATCTCAAGAAACCAGGTACGTGCATATGGCAGAATTAACAGAGAGAAAATATCAAATTAATTTTCAAGAAGAGCTAAAGAATATATCAATTTTCAAATGCTTGACAGATATTTCAAAGGAAAATTAAGAATTTTGGTTTCAACAATTTTCAGCTTTAGAAAAACAAAATCGTATCTCTTATTTCAAAGCAAATTTCCAAGACTAGAGGTAAGCAGAACAGTAGATTCTCACTGTTTTTTTCTCTGCTTCATCATTTACATCAAGAAATATTTCATAATATAAATTGCTTGATTAATTCAGTCACTTTTCATATAGTATACAAATTTGAGAAATCAGCATTAGGCTGTTAGCATGTGACGGCAAACAGATTTTGCAGCAATTTATTATGTTTGGTTTGTTTATAGCAATTAAGTTTCTAAGGTAAATACGTAAGTTAAAATTCCTAAGCCAGTTCTACCTGTATGTTTTCACATGCTTCTTTAAATACACTTTCTAGGAACTTGCAAGTTTTTTATAAAAGCATACATTGGTCAGAAATATTACATTTGTAAATCTGCTTGGCAAAAGTTGAGCAACATTGACGACTGACTTCCAATATTTAAAACTTATAAAAGCAAAGGTATTTGTCAAACTGATGAATCCTACTTACTTCTCTCACCTATTTTCCAGTTTACTATTTTAGTTGAATCAGTCACATTTTTTCTTCTGCAGCAAAGCACTAAGAGAGGGAAAAATAATCATCAGGATTACAGATGTTTTCTAGCAAAGAGAGGACCCACACATAAAGATACATTAATATTGTTTACTAAAAATAATATTAATGACTACAAGCAAGTGTAGAGATACTAATAGAAATTGACACGTCTGCACCTAGTATATTTTCCTTATTCTTACTGAGAAATGGAAAACCAATTGTAAAGGCTTAAATTAAAGAAAATTCTTGTCACTGACTTTTTTTTTTATCCTACCATAGAAAAATGAAAATTTTTATTTTATTCTTTCTAAAGAAAACCTTCAATACGAAGTGAAAGCCATATCGTTATAAAATTTCCTAAGAAGTTGTTTTAAAACTTGACATCTTCTGTCTAGAAAAAAGTTAATTGTGTTCATGTCAATTTCATACTTCTGTAGATGCAGTCCTGAAATAGTAGGAGAGATCATACAAGTAATTTACACTAATTTTCTCTGCAATTTATGTGTATATGAGGAAGGAAAACCTTTCATTTCAAAAACTTCTGAAAGTTATTCTAAAAGAGGTTTTTGTATTTACAGTTATATGAATAACTAATGGTTTTCTTAAAATATAGTTTCACTATGTTTTTAAAATTAGTTCTCAAAATGATCAATTGATTTTATCTGTAAGAATTACATAAATGGATTTCTCTAGAAATCTAGTGAATTTAGATTTCATATAGGAAAATTCAGACCTCTGTAATCCTTTGAAAATCTTTTCTACCATCATTGGCTTTATTCGTGTTAATCTTCATAGGTCTACATCAGACCAAATCCTTGGTACAACATAAATGGAGGACTGTAATTTTGGAGAACTGCTTGTCTAAGAAAAATCTTGTTTTGAGATGTTTATTTTCAACACACAACATTCAACTCACATCCTATATTAATAGTAACACATGCCTATCTGAATAAATTAATGGAAAAAGACTCATTATGTATACACATGGAAATTTATTTTTAAACACTGAAAAAAACATTACGAGTATTATCCTTTAACCATCTTCTGAAAACACTGCCCTTAATGAACATTCCATAATCACATAAATGTGGAAGATTTCATGATAATTTGTTGTTAGGGTTTTATTTTTTTTGCTTTTGGTTTGTTCATTGAGTGAATCCCTTGTTCATATCAAAGTGGTTTAATTTTGGTTTGCTTCATTTCCTATTTGCCTTGTGAAAGTTATTGACCTATGTTCCCACTC
>NW_009737097.1:41788-78253 GCF_000703405.1 Apaloderma vittatum
GTGTGTGCTTGGAGCAGGAGAATATGTAGAAGTGCTAGGAAAAAACTTGTACAATTTACCTGAAACTATGAGAAACATTTTTGCTTGATTACTTCAACATTTTGATTAAAAATAATGTAAGTGGTAATAAATATGTTGGGGTTTTTCAATTAATTTTCAGACTAGTATATGACAGAAAGAGCCTCTGGTTATTATTTAAAAAGACATTCACCCTGAGATATTTTTTCAGCGAGTACCTGACTGCAAGTATTTCTGTTCTAGTTCAGAAAATAAATAAGAACAAATATAAATTTAAGTTTGTCTACTTCTAGTAAAGAGAATTAATGCTCTTTTTCACTATTGACTTCGTGTTTGTGTGGGCTGCACAATTTAGAAATTTCTGTATCACATTCTGCCAGGGATTGGTATGCAGAAAGGCTCTGGCTGATACTTATTCCTATAGTGACCAAGGTCACTGCTGGATCTTGTGTGCCACACTGGGGGTGGGGGGAAAGGGTCACAAGGAAGTAAAAGTGTACACCTCTGGGGAGGAATGCATAGGACAGGTGACCAACATGAGTATTTCATTCTATATGCATTGTATTCATTATAAAACTGAAGCATCATAGGGGTTAAGGCCTCCTCTTCTTCAACAGCTGGTGTCCAAGGAGGACTCCATCCAATTTTCTGCCTTTCATTGCAGTCCTGAGTTCCTGAATCCAGCTCCTGTATCCAGCTCCCCTCTGCCACCAAGCCTGTGGCTTTTCTGGTGCTGCCTGCTCTGCAGCATCAGTGGTGATTGCTGTCAGGATAGGGGGAGCTGGGTTCAGTAGCAGTGTTGTATATATTTATATATAGTTCATTTTTATCTTATTAGTACTATTATTGTTTTATTAACCTGTTTTATTTTAAGTCTCCGCCTTATTCCATTTCCCTTCCCACTTTGTGGAAGGAGAGGGGTTAGAGAGCATTTGTAAGCGTTAGTGGCTGGCCCAGGCCTAACCCTCTACAACTGGAAATATTTTTAATCTAAAATGCCACCTGTATTTTTTTTCCTTTTCTAGTATACTGTTTCAGAAACTAGCAAGCACTTTGAAAATACACTTATTGCCTTCTGTGTCAGTCATGAATATAAAAGAAAAATTAAAGAAAAACACCCTCAGTTATGTAAATTCTGATCTCTATATGTGTCAAGTAGATCTAGGAAATTATGGAAGCTGATCCCACTTGAGGATTAGGTGCTCAAATATGGTGCAATATTTTGAATTATAAACCGTATGTGAAATATAGTCTATAAAAAAAAGTTATACTGTATCTTTCTAATTATGTTTTTCCACAGATAAAAGTATGACTCTAAAGAATAAATTAATTAATTCACTCTTGGGTTGAATTGTATAAACCGCGTAGCATTTTTGTAATATCAACAGGAAATATTTTGAATAAGTTATGATTTGTGTTTCACATGTTGTGAAATTTTGAGGCTCCCTAACCAACGTCAGCAATAGCTTATTGCTGTTAATTTATATATTTATATAAAACTTATGTTGCTTTTGCAAAACTATAAATTCCTGTATCAAATTTATATCAATAATCTGTACTTCCATCCAATTATAGTTCTAAAACAAATGCATAGAGTAGTGGATTTTGCTGTTACTTTTTTATACATTTCTTGTTGTTATGAAGGAAACAGTTTTTGTAGTCCTTGTCCAACAAAAAGTTCTTTGGAAGATAAAGTAATGCAAGGAGTGCTTGAGCTGACATTGCCTTAGCAGGGTACATCTGTCTCTTGCCATATCCAAGAGTTCTGAGTTTGTCTCTATTCTAACTGTCTTAGACCAGTGAGAAACATATCCACCTGAGCAACTCCCTGTCATTGAGGTTGTCTCCAGCCCCTTTCCTCCCAAGGGTCTCCCAGGAATCAGTCAATATAACTGAGGCCTCTGTGACTTACTTGCAGTCAAGAGATTTGCATGTGATTTTGTTATTGAATCTAAGTCTTACAAGGCTCATCTTAATAACAAATTCATCCCTCTATCCATAACAACCGTTACATTTACTTAGCTCCAACTTCCTTTAGCATCTACCAACTTACGCAGGGAGCAGAAGGTGGTGGCTTATTGCACAATAGTCAGTTGCCAAATTTGGTAACATTATAGTAAAAATAAATATAACTCCAGAAGGTGAGATGGTTGCCACTGATGCTGGGAGGCAGAGAGTGGTAGTAAAAGTAGTATTTGTTGAACTCTATTCTAAAAGGCTATCAATAGAAAAATCTCCTTAAAACTATGACTGCAGTAACAACAACTTCACCTAAATCTTCCAAGTATTGCAGTCAGGAGTTTTAGAATTTAACATACCACCGGCAGCTATTAGATGGCTGAAAACCAACATGCCTTTTTGTAAAGACAGTGGCAAACTATGTTCTGGATAACTTGAGCCCAAGGTCCCTTTATGAAATGTTTCTCCAGAGGGGAAAATCAGCCAGACTTATTATTGGGACAAACACGTTTGGAGATATGAAAGAGTAAGTTACGACAAGGTACAATATCACAGTCCCTTCTAATGAGAGTCTCCCCAAATCTGGCATGTCAGCATCTCCCTCCGGTTAAATTGTCCATACAACTTTTGAGAATATGTTTTCTTTAAGCCTTATTAAACACAGGATTTATTGCTCTCATTCCTAATATTCAGTTACATGCACATACTAAGAAACTTATTACTACATAGATGATTACGTCACCATCCTTTGGGTATTGAGCTCAGGTTCTGGAACATAGAAACCCTAGACTCCAACTAGTCAAAACTCCAGATCTTCTAAACTACAAGGAAAAATTGACCTGTCTATTTTTACAACATACACAGAACCTTTACAATGAAATGAAAAAGTTCTTTCATTTCCCTATAGTAGCTCAAGTACTTTCCTTAGATAGTAAAAGAAGAATAGCAAACATAATTTGAGCAAACTGAAGAATTATTCAGTTTAGACCAACCTAAAGACAGAGAGGTATTGCATCATTGAAACAACACAGTAAAATAAAGAAAAAAATCCCACAGTAATGTCAGATAAGATCGTACATATCTACTTTTATTTCATTAATAAGCCTTTTATTCTTTTTCTCATTTTGATTAAAATCTTTCTCCATTATTCATAAAAGAGATGGGAACATGAGACATTATCCATTCCTTTAAAATAGATCTTTTACTTTGCCTGAATTCAATGAATTTCAGCAGCAAAGTAAATACATTTGTTTCTTTCAAAATACCTTTTTTTGTTGAATAGTACCAGTCCTATATCTGAAAGGAAAATCAATTATTCAATTTGCATAGTAGTACTCATGACAAAAGCAGATTGAAATGGAAGTGAAAACAACTAGTAAATAAGAACAGAAATACAGGATTGTTTTTTGTGTTACAGATATTTAGCTTTAAGACTCTGAGAGACTTCACATTTGAACTTTACAAAACCTACCCTACAAAAATGTATATATGTATGTATGTATTACATTGACATAACACTCATCCAATCCATCATTAATTTGCTTACTTGTTTTGGAAATCTAAGCAAAACTGGGTCTAGAGGAAAGTGTGTTGCAACGAAAGGGAGGTCAACAGAAAGAGGAACAGCAGACTGCTGATCTCAAGATAACCTTGGTATCACTTGTGTCTTTACCAAGTACACCACAATGCAGCAGCCAAATGAAACACAATTTTTCAATGCAATGCCAGCTCCAAGAGAGACCTTTCAAGGCAGGGTAAGCTTCCATACACACATCTCTCAAAACATTGTAGCCTCTAAGATTTCACTTATATTACAGGTTTTTTTTTCTTGCTAAAGATGCTTAAGTACGTACTAAAATATTCAGTATAAAGAAAAAGGGAGAAAGGAGGGGAGGGGAGGGGTGACACAACAAAGTACTTAAAGTAGCATGTTGCAGAAAATGGATGGAGAGTCCAAAGTGTTTAACATCTTTATTAATGATTTGGACCGGGAGTGCACCCTCAGTAAGTTTACAGACGACACCAAGCTGGGTAGAAGCATTGATCTGCTTGAGGACAGAGAGGGTCTCCAGAGGGCTCTGGATAGGCTGGATCCGTGGGCCAAGGCCAACATCATGAAATTCAATAAGGCCAAATGCCAGGCCCTGCCCTTCAGTCACAACAACCCCCAGAAGCACTACAGGCTTGGGGAGGAGGGGCTGGAGAGCTGCAAGGCAGAGACAGACCCGAGAGTGTTAATACATGACTGGCTGAACATGAGCCAGCAGTGTGCTCAGGTGGCCAAGAAGGCCAATGGCATCTTGGCCTGTATCCAGAATAGTGCTTTCATCAGGAGCAGGGAGATGATCATTCCCCTGTACTCGGCTTTGGTGAGGCTCCAACTTGAGCATTGCATTCAGTTTTGGGCCCCTCCCTACAAAAGGGACATCGAGGTGCTGGAGAGGAGGGCTACCAAGTTCATAAAGGGTTTAGAACATAAGTCTTATGAGGAAAGGCTGAGGAATCTGGAGCTGTTTAGCCTAGGGAAGAGGAGATTGAGGGGAGACCTCATCGCTCTCTACAACTACCTGAAGGGAGGTTTTAGAGACACGGGGGTTGGTCTGTTCTCCCTAGCGGAGAGTGATAGTATGAGAGGAAATGGCCTTTAGCCTGGATATTAGGAAGAATTTCTTTACTGAAAGGATTGTCAGGCATTAGAACAGCGTGCACAGTGAGGTGGTTGAGTCACCACCCCTGGAGGTGTTTAAGACACGAGCAGATGTTGTGTTGGGGAGAATCGTTTAGTAGGTTGATAGGGCTGGGACAAAGGCTGGACTCAATGACCTTCTAGGTATCTTCCAGCTAATATGATTCTATGATTCTATGAATCTACGACTGCTTTGAAGATGCCTTCTCATCTGCCTTCCAGCTCAGGAGGTCCTGAACTCCAAACTTTTTGACCTTAGTGCAATCCAAATTCAGAAAGGTTTTGCTTTTGAGTTAGTATGGAAGAATTTCAGATTTGATAAATTATAACACACACGTCCTTAAGGATGTGTAGGGGAGTGTGATTAGAAATTGCAGGATTTAATCTTTCTATTCATTCAGTTATATTCAAGTAATCCTGACAGGCACATCCATCATTCTGCACTGTTAGTCTGCAAATGAAGTACATGGAAATGCTTTGTGCTACAGTTCGAATAGTAGATAGGCATAAATTGTTCTAGGCCAGAAATTATATGCCTACATTAGTGTGCACTGCCCAAATAATTATATTCTTCTGTTTCTTGCCTCAAAATTTTCAAGTCAAATCTAATTTGGATCCAGGCAGAGTAAGCTCAGATCTTTACACCACTTATACATGGAAATGGTTATGATAATGCTTATATAGAAATATCCCTAGTAGGACACATTCCCTGTATCAGAAAACCCTTAAATTCCATATTACACAAAAGTAAAATTATTAAGAGCAATCCTCAAAGATTAATTTTGAAGTCAGAAGATATGTATGAAAAAATCTTCAAATTTGAACTGATTTACTATTGATCCAAGCTGAGGATGCTGGGCTAATGTTTTAGCCATTGCACTGTTATAAAAGGCTGTCTCGGATTTTTTTTCCAGAAATATCTTCAGTAGACTGATATCTCAGGTCACTGAAAAGAAATTGTCCAGCTGGTTTACAAGTCCAGCCCAAAATGATGTGCCTTGAGTGACATAAGCAGTAGTTGGCAGAGGAAGAAGCGGCAAGCGCAGACCAGATCATCTGGGTCAAAGTGTGTCCCTCCTGTCTGCTGTAAGTCTCAGTCATTCTGCTGCTCTTCGGTCCGGATGTTGCTCTTTTGAACACTTTAAGCATTCTGAAACAAAGTTTATGTTCCAGCTCTGCTATTCTGCAGCCTGATATTTAACTTTGTTACTCAATTTCTTATATTTTCCTGTGCAATCATCTTTGTGAACTTTCTGTATGACTCCTATGTTTTGAAAATATTTATTTCCTCTGAAGATTTCAATAAAACAATGTCATGGGTTAAGGCTGGGCCAGCCACTAACATAGACAGACGCCCTATAACCCCCTCTTCCCCCCTCAAAACAGGAAGGAAAAGAGAATGAGGCAGAGAGACTCACGGGTTAGAGAAGAAAAACTAGAACAGCTTTAATGAAACAATAATAAAAATAATAGTAGAATGATAAAACTAAAGAACTGTGTGTTAGCTATAGTGCCAGTTGAGCGTGGCACTAACAATCACAAGGTCACAGGTTCGATTCCCGTTCGGTCCCCATGTGTTGCCTGATCTAGTCGACAGGTGGCATCCCTGGTGACAAGGAGGCCGGATTAAAATGACCTGTAAGGTCCCTTCCAGTCTAGGCCATTCTAGGACTCTATGACTCTATATACAAATATATATATTAGCCTGATATCAAACCCGACTCCTTCCCCTGACAGCATCCCCCACTGGTGCTGCAGAGCAGGAGGCACTGGGGAAGCTCCAGGCTCAGCGGCAGAGGGAAGCTGGATAGGGGGAGTCGGATTTGGGAACTCAGGATCCAGATCAAAAACAGGAGATTGGACAGAGTCCTCCCTGGACACTGGACATTGCAGAGAAGGAAACGTGAAAAAACTCTCGTGATCACTCAATTTATACTAAACATGACATATATGGAATGGAATACTCTCCTTGGTCACCTGTCCTGTCTATTACCACCCGGACATGCAACCTTTTACTTCCTTGTGACCCCCCTTTACTACCTGGCACCCCCAGCATGGCACACAAGAGCCAGCCGTGGCCTTGGTCACTATAGGAATAAGTATCAGCCAGAGCCTTTCTGCATCCCAGTCCCAGGCAGTAACTGTAAACATCAGGTGTTATCACTGCCAGTAGCAGACACTGTCTGCAGAAACATGCTGCTAACTTCAGAAAGTGCAGCCTTTTAGAAGGGACTAAACTGGAAAGCAAAAATCACTAAACAGAACTGGTTTTTTAGCTAAACCCTGCGCAATCATATTTGTGAACTTCCTGTATGACTCCCATGTTTTGAAAATATTTATTTCCTCTAATGATTTAAATACAACAAGGAGAAAAATCAACCTGTGTCAACACACTAGTATGCATTCTGCACCATAAAGCTTTCATCCTTCTACAAAAACAGTTTTACATACAATTAAAGAACTCAAAATATGAAACCCTAAGTTTTTCTCCAAAATAACCAGACCACATAGACCTTCAGAGAAAAGAATGAAAGATTTTTGAGGGGAGCAGTCAGTAGATGGGTCAGAATTCCTAAATACAAAAAAATAAAAAAGAAAAATATAATAAATACAATAAATAATTCTCTACTACAGTAAACTTTCAGTCTCCATACAGCTTCACTTGTAATAATCTCTGATTGATCACTGTAAGGTTTTCTCCAAAGTCATTAAAATACTGAGAAAAATAATGTGTCTATTTGCGTATAGAGAGCTCTGCAGTGATGTATCCTGTTGCTCTTACCAATAGCAGGTGGATGCTCTTTTTTCATATTGAACCACAGAAAATGAAAAAGTTTACAACTTCTTAATCTATTAATGAGGAGGAATATATATTCATGATTTAATGGAGAGACATATTTATTAACTGCCCCCTACATGGTTCTTCCTGTGGAAAGAGGGTATTACTTTCCATCTATATGACTGTTGCTGCTAATGTCTGAGACTGTTGCAGCCTTAAAAATGCACAGTTCATTCTGCAGATGGTGATAGCTCTACTAACACTTCTATTGTTAGTTTGAAAGTCAAGTGATGATATGTGTAGGTGTATGTGTGGGAGCAGTGCAAAGAATTACAAGGATTTTCTCCCACACTAACAATCCACATGGAAAAGAGGACCTTACGAAACAACGTTCTGTTCCTCTGGTATTTTTAATCAGTTTAATATTCTGTTAGAAGAGCATTTTATTACACAGCTTTTAATATTACTATCTAAGGAGATCTTTTTAAATAAAAAAAAAATCTTTCATGCTTTTTCTTCACATTTTGATATGTCTTCAATTTTTAAAAAATTAAACAGTGTCAAAGCAGAAAATATAGCTGGAAAATTAACAATTTATTCTGACACACATGTAATTTACTATTCTAGTTTTTTTCAGCAATTATGCATTTGTTGGCCCTGCTAGTAATTGGAAGTTCCTTAAAAGACAAGGCCTGTCAGTTTTGTAATCTCTGTAATTTCAGTGGTGGCGGCAAAACAGGAATCGTATTAGTATTTGGTTGTAAACTCATCATGGTACAGATGAGGATAAAGCGGTTGACCTGGACAACCCACATACAAACTTCAACCTCAAAATGGCTTTCTGTTTGCTTTCTAAAATACATTGAAGAAATTATGGTTTCCAGTTCGAATTTTCATTAGTTTTGGTTACCCACCCAAATTGCCTGTTCACTCTCACTTAGTAAAACTTTTTTTTTTTCTCCAAGTAGGGTATGAATTCCTTCTGCACCATTCTATTTTTTTGTTTGGTTTTGTTTTCATACATATATACATATATAAATATGTATATATGAATACGTATATATGTTTATATGTACATATAAAAATACTTTGAACATAGGCAGGAATATGCATCCAATTGCATATACGTATTTATTTTGCTTAGTTTTTGTCTTTCTTCACATATTATGTAAGTTTAGGTAACAGAAAAAACTGACTCCATTCAAATCTTCCCTCATCCTCCTCCCCTCCTTCATTCTTCTGGTACTCTTGTTCTAATTCCAGCCATTTTCTTCTCAATGTTCAGAAATAATCTGCTTATCAGTGTATTTTGAGTACTGAGATCTCAGAGAATAAGCCTTGGGTAATCTGTACTACTCTAGTTGTTTAGGTTTTTTTTTCTTTTGATAGCAAGTGTGGAGATATCCACTAAAAAATATCTAACAAAACCTTGTAATCTATTAGAATTAGAAGAAACAACCCAACTACATACCCCCATGTAAATACACGTATTTTAGATCTGTCTAGTTTTTCACTGAAAAGTTTAGTTTAAATCCATACAAAACAACCTCACTCATCCTTATACTGAGAAATAGATTATGTGTTTTATTGTTTTGTATGGGAAGGTCTTTTTATTTTTTTTTCTGGAAGAATTAATATTTTATTATGAAAATAATGTTAGTTTCATTGATAGTGAAATTTCTGCTACAAAACTTTCTTAAGAATATGTATTGTTCATTTAACTGAAGAATGCAAAAATGTAGAAAACTGACAAATTGTCTTTTACTTGAATTGCCAGGAACATCAAAAGAGTAAGGAACCTCTCCTGGAGCACACATTGTTAAGTGGCACAAAGTAACACCCTACTCAAAAATGATTATATACATCTGAATGATTCATCATACATTGCAGGTCCATCTTTTCTGTAGACTTGTCTGAATCAGATCTCTGTTGGTAGACAGGGACTATTTGACAGTGATCTTTCATAAAGGAATTATTTCACTTATTTCTACACAATTTTAAAGACTTTTAAAGTCACCTACTTGTCTCACTCATGAGCAATTCAATGTACTTACATTTTTAGAATTAATTACATAATAAAATATGTCTAGAAGGTTCTATATCTTTTCAAATTGACAGAATAAAATATAATTTTCATTTAATCCTACCATCTGCACATGTTAACTCTGTATTTGTCTTTACATCATGAGTTTTATTTTACATCATTATTTTTTATGTTCCTATTGGGTTGGTACATGGATTCCAGAAGGATTTAGGAGGAAAGAAAAAATAGTGGTCAGGAAAGAACCTGAATAACAGTTTTATAACATATAAAAGAATTTTATGTAGAGGATATGTAGAAAAATGTTAAAATATATTCATACTGGACTATAAAGTGAGAATGATATCTAGATGTATTATTTGGAGTTCATTTTTTTCTATTTTTTTAACTATTTCATTGTAATGAAAGAAATATATTAGGTGAAACGGAAAAATCAAATATAAATAAAATAATGTTTATTGGTTAAATCTGTACCGAAAAAAAAAAGAATTCATAAAGTAGCCCATATATCAACAATATTCTTGTCAGTAATGTGAGGCTTGCCCAATCAAAATGCTTTGTCTTTTACCACGCAGTTGCCATATTTTCACAAATAGTGTCTAGAGGGTGACAGCTATTGTGTTTTACAATAACTTTTGATGTTCTGATTGTCTTTCTCTATTTTCTCCTTCTCTCAGTCTGAAAGTAATGGCTTCCATGGAAGGAGGATCAAGGGAAAATGGTGTGTAACTTGAGACGTGACTGAGACAAAATGAGAATAATTTTGTCATCACCAGTCTCCCAATAGCCCACGACTAAAGTGATGCAAATAGTGTTTGGGTTTTTTTAATAAGTCTTAGGTTATATTTCAGTGCTAAATTTTAAGAAGAAATGTTTTGTAGAAACGGGAAATCAAAGTCATCTTATAAAATAAATCAATAGTCAGGAAATATGATTTTCTAATAGATCAGAATCCCCTGATAATTAGCATCTTGATTTCCTACTTATTATATTATATTACATCACTTTAGAGAGCTTATTGCGATTCTGCCTCCTGGGGCTAAGCACTGCATAAATACGTAGGAACATTAGGTTGAATTCTCAGTCTGAAGGTGATAGCTTAGTCCTCTAAATGTACCTATTTAGAGGGGTAAGAGATAAAAAACATCTTTTTCTGTCATTTGCCAGCTGTATCCCAGACTAAATCGAGAGAGAAAGAAACCAGTTGCTGACAAAGTGAAAAAAGAAAGGGAAGACCAGGTGAAAACATATCCAGCGAATGTCCTGACACTCTGACTGAAGACATAATCTACATCTGAGGCAGATAACACCCTTTCAACTCAGACTAACAGAGGAGAGTATGACTGCTATTAGTAGAACTATTGCTTATCCTTCTGTATAGGCTTGTGCAAAAACTAGAAATATGACCACTGAAACATAACCCAGACAGAACTGGAGAAATGTAGTTGTCTTCTCCCATTTTTGCCACAAGAAAGTGAGCCTTTGTGAGTTTACACCGGACACTTGGACAAAAAAAGCCTGTGATACCTCTGAGAAAGATCAACTACAAGGCACTCTGTTATTATCATGACTGAACCTTGAAGTATTTTATAACTCCTCCAGCCTCAGCTGTTTGTCACTTTGCCAACATTCAAAGAATGTTGTAAATAAGCAAAAAGTGTATAAGGTTCATCAGATGCCTCCTCATCTTATCTTCGTTTGTCTGAATTCTTCCCTGCTAATATGACACCATTTCTGCCAAAAATTTCCATGATATTCATTGTTGCAGCTTTAAAGCAGTAAGAAACAAGCCCAGGAAAAAAAAAAAAGACATTTGACAAGCGGCTCAGAATTACTTGCCGCACACATCTGGGTTTTATTTTACTTTGCCTTGGTCTGAGATTCATATGTCATTCAGGAGAAGTAGAATTTATTTTCTTCCCCATTCTTGTGTTTTATGTTTCTTTGTATTGGTTACAGCAGTTACTTGTGGTTCCTTTGTGAAATGAAAGGGAGTTTAATACAGCAATTTATAGATAGTGAAGGTTTAAAAGTTTATAACACCAGTTACAAAATACTGTACTTGATTACAGTTCATTGAAGCTGTATGATTTTTTAAAAGAAAAAATAATAGAACAAATTTTGCTATTGAATTCCCAGTGATTTTTGTGATCTGAGTAAAACCAACTTAAGTTGGTGATCCTCTTGCCTTAATTTCTGTTTGTCTCACAATTTAAAATTTTATTTTTTAAATATTCCATTTCAGATTCAAGTGTGGAAATGAAAGTCTCGTTACATCCTTCTACATTATTCAATACAGTAAGAAAGACAATTTTAGTGCTTACACTACTCTGTGAACCTATGTGAAACCTTTTTAAATCCTGGCCTTGGCTACAATGTAGACAAGTAAGCTGAGGCTATTGTTTGCATGGTTTAATAATTCTGCTGCTGGCAAATGAGTCAGAGAGAGACAACTGAATCTGTTGATAATAACAATAAAAAGAAAAAAATGGCATTTACATGATTTAGTAAGAACTACATTTTGAGATTTGATATAGAGAGCAACTTGGGGATAAAGGTGCAGCTGTTCCTGTTATTTTACTTGGTATGTATGTCAGGTTTAGGTATTACCTCAATAACAGAGAAAAACTTAAGTAACAAAAAATTACACCAAATTTTCTATGCTTCTTAAGATGAAAAGAGGTTTAGAAACACAGTTGACAAGGGCAGGGGATGGATAATGAAGCTTAGATTCTTCCAGGATTTGACATCCAGATGAATTCTATTTTCCTAAGAGATACAGTCTGTACTAGTGTACTTGCATTTCTTTACAGCATTTCTTCAAGTTTTGCATTGCATACCCATATTATTCTACTTTCAGAATGAGATGTGTCAAGTCTTAAGTGGCAAGTTATGTCATTGAACTTAGGAAGACCGAGTTGCTAACACTTTTTTCTCTCACTGGAAAGATGGCCTTCATCTTTACTTCTCTATAAGGTGTTTTGATGTCTCACTCACTTCTTAAATTTCTTGTCAAGAATGTCGTCTAGGATACCGACACCCATTTTTACTTAATATCTGTGCAATTAGTACAGAATTAATTCAACAAAGTCTATATGGATAATGCACAAGTATTTGTATAAAAACATTTTATTTGTAAGCATTCTAACATTCAAATCACTGAGCTAGATTAATAAAATTTTTCTAGAATACTTATGTTAAACAGAATCATCAGTGTGAGTTGAAGGGGCTTTCATTTTAAAGTATTAACATACTAGTTATTAGTTTTGCAGTTAATTATTCGGTACACTGAGGGAAAAATATTTTTCCTCTTTTTGATGTGACTATGAATTGCTTTATATGAATTTGTATTTAAATTAAATACAAGGCATTTTTATAGTTAGGACCTCAAAAAAATATTTTCATTTGACTCAGTTAAAGATTTCTGCTTTTTGTTTCACATTATACTAAAGTGCAACCCATCTGTATTTTTAAGAGCAATATTGTTTAAGCAGTTCCTTCTGAACATCAGAAAATACTGTTTTGACTGTGTAAGTGTCACGGGTTTCTGTCTGGTAAGGTTTCTGGTAGTGGGGCGAGCGTCCTGGGTTTAGCTAAAAAAGCAGTCCTGTTTAGTGATTTTTACTTTCCAGAGTTTAGTCTCTTCTAAAAGGCTGCACTTTCTGACGTCAGCAGCATGTTTCTGCAGACAGTGTGTACTACTGGCAGTGATAACATCTGATGTTTACAGTTACTGCCTGGGACTGGGATGCTGATACTTATTCCTATAGTGACCAAGGCCACTGCTGGCTCTGTGTGCCACGCTGGGGGTGCCGGGTAGTAAGAGGGGTCACAAGGAAGTCAAAGGTTGCACCTCTGGGGGGGTAATAGACAGGCCAGGTGACCAAGGAGAGTATTCCATTCCATATATGTCATATTTAGTATAAATTGAGTGATCACAAGAGTTTTTTCACCTTTCCTTTTCTGCAATGGCCGGTGTCCAGGGAGGACTCTGTCCAATCTCCTGTTTTTGATCTGGATCCTGAGTTCCCGAATCCAGCTCCCCTCTGCCGCTGAGCCTGGAGCTTTCCCAGTGCTGCCTGCTCTGCAGCATCAGTGGGGGATGCTATCGGAGGGGAGTTGGATTCGATATCAGGTTTATATATAGTTGTATATGGCTTTTTATTTTTATAATTTCACTATTATTTCCATTACTGTTTTCATGAAAGCTGTTCTATTTTTTTCTTCACTAACCTGTAAGTCTCTCTGCCTCATTCTCTTTTTCTTCGTGTTTGCGGGGGAAGGAGGGGGTTAGAGAGCATCTGTCTGCATTTAGTGGCCAGCCCAGCCCTAACCCGTGACACCAGGGAAGTGGTGGAATCACTATCCCTGAAGGTGTTCAAAAAACATGGAGACATGGCTCTTCAGGACATAGCTTAGTAGTCATGGTAGTACTTGTTTGACAGTTGAAACTAGATGATGTTAAACGTCTTTTCCAACCTTAATCAATCTACAGTTCTATTCTGTTATTCTAAGTGAATAAATTCTGCTAGGAAATGAAACAAAAAATCTTGCACTTTTCAGTTTCACGTCTCCTGCACCATATATTTGTCTTGTTTCTCTGAAGTATATATCAGAACTTTAACAGTTCAAAAAAATATTATCTGACTCTGAATTTATTTTGAAATGAAAAAGTAAAGTTAAGATTAAATTAGTTCGAATTTTGAAGAGAGCAGTATAAGTTTTTAACAAGATCAAAGGACTGATTTCTGTCTTCTTCAGGTAAGCAAAGGATAATTCTACAGGTGTTAACTATTATGCATCTATCATGAGAGTAAAACCAAGTCCTAAATAACCTAAAGATTGCTGTGAGATTATTTACAGATTGTCATCTTAATTTCATCTCTTCTAGTAGCTGAGTTATTTGTGGAACTGAGTACAAGTTATGTTGACTCCCCAGTCTATAATTTTACATGATTAGCTGCCCAGGAAACGTATTCAGAAGTAAACTAATTGATTTTAGGTAATCGAAGGGAGAAAAAAACTAGCAATATCAGACAGAATATGAGCTATTAGCAGATGATGCAATCGCGTAATTTTCCTCAAGTTTTGGATGTATTTTTTTGAAGTTAATTTGGGTTGTAGCTACATTTTTCCCCACATCTCCTCTCTCACTGAAGTACAACAGGCGTTTTCCTTAATGGCTGATATAAACACAGTTTTTCTGTCTGATTGGTACAACACTGCTTCATTTAACATGTGTATGTTCTTTCCCTCCTAAAAACACATGCTGCATGTGACATTTTCATATTGGTTTGCTTCACATGTGTCTTATCGATATTATTTCATCTATTAATATTAATATCAACCATTAACACTTTTTCAATATTAGTTACGCATTTACATTGTATGGCTACACTCTAGTGTTTAACAAAATACCCCTGTTTCCAAAAATTCAGAGAAATTTAATTATGTTGGTACCTCTAGATTGGTAGTGTCTCAGTTAACTGAAAAAGTACAGAAGGGTTTTGATGCTGTTTCAAAAATACCAAGGAGACAAAAAATTATTTCCTCATCAGATAAGGAGATTTTAATCATTTTAGTAGTTAAATAGTCTTCTAAATACAAGAATTAAATATTTTTTAAGATATAAGTTGACAAACTCATGAAAAACAGTGCATATAAGTTAAAAGGAGGATGCCTGAGTATAGGCTACATTTGGGATATTTGTGCTGTTTTTACACTCTGAAGAGCTCTTGATTCATCTTCATTACATTCACAAGCTATTAAACTTGTTCTTCAAAGTTTTTATAGGTTGCTTTCTAGAGAAAGAAGGAATTCTCCTTTCCTTGATCCACAGTGAGTTTTCCATTTCTTTTTTCATCTCTTCCCAGACACTTTCTATTGACTATGTCTATATATGTTGTATACAGATGCTTCTAAAGGGGTTTAATTCTTATTAGGCCTCTTACTCCCAGCTCACAAACTAAAATCAAAAGATAATACCAGATTTGTAGAGTTAAAGTGGATTTCTTTCCCCATCTCATATTCTATTCATAGGTCAGGGGTTTTGCCATCCTCTGGGCATAAAGGATAGCCCTCTTCCTAGATTATCCAGATGTGGAAATATTTGGAT
The DNA here is from genome assembly GCF_000703405.1 of Apaloderma vittatum. Taxonomy (NCBI): domain Eukaryota; kingdom Metazoa; phylum Chordata; class Aves; order Trogoniformes; family Trogonidae; genus Apaloderma; species Apaloderma vittatum. The sequence goes on from NW_009737097.1 coordinate 57,387, forward strand.
TTTACCTTTTTCGTTACACTTGTGTCTTTTACAATTTTTTGTAAATCAGCTGCTGATTCTAGAATTTATTACAGCATACTTCAGCTATTTTTACTGTTGAGAATACAATATCAAATAGTATATAACTATACAGATCCCCTACTCTGGGGCTGCTCTCCAGTCACTTCTCTCCCCATTTGTACTTGTGCCTGACATTACTCCAACCCAGGTGTAGAATTCAGCATTTCAGCTTGTGAAATTTCATTCGCTTAATCATAATCCAAAGTTCCAATCTTTCTAGATCCCTCTGCAAGGCCTCCTGTCCATCAAAAGAGTCAACAGCACCTCACAGTTTTGCATCATCAGCAAATCTACAAATGGTGAATTCAGCTCCTGCACTTGGATCACTGATAAATATATTGGACAGAGATGGCCCTAGAACTGAATCCTGAGAAACATCGCTGGTGACTAGTTGCCAACCAGATGTGGCCCCATTCACTACAATGCATTGACCTCTGCCCTTCAGCCTGTTCTTCAGCCAGTGCACTGTAAACCCACTCATCTCACTGTCAGACAACTTATTCAGAAGGAAGCTGTTAAGGAGAGTATCAAAAGCCTTGCCAAAATCACATCACATTATGTACATCATGTTTTTAATAGCAACAACATTTTTTCTCTGCAAAGGGCCCACTTCTCTCCATTTTCACAACTTTGAAACTACAGTCCAGGTTCTACTGGTATTGTGCTGAAAAATGCATGGGTTTCTTCCATATAAAATAGCAGACAGAATTTAGTTACCTGAGCTTCGGTTTCCAGTCACATTTCTGAGTTGAAGGTTCTTTCTTTTCGTTGTGCTTGCCGTTTTTAAAAGATATATATATTAAACTGTATGGAGTATTTTCACATGGGCTTTTAGGAAATCTATAATGGGAATCTTTCTAACATTATTCTTATTTATTGTTCAGACATAAAAAGAAAGCAATAACTAACATTTAGATTTGCTGGGATCTTGTTTAGAGAGTTTTGAGAAGCAATGCATTGTGCCCATTTTAAAGTTCTAATACACCAGGAGTGAATTTGACCTCATCTGGAGCCTGAAAATTGAAATGTAACTGCAGTTATACTGCTCCTATTTGCAACCACATGGCTGTTCAGGCTTAATAAATGCTTAGACTTACCTTGAGATATATCAGAAACCTACTACCTCTATAGCTGTGCTTGCCATCCGTCCATAGTTCACTTGGATTAATTCTATCCAGTCTCCGTACCTAAAGACCAATCAAAATCCTTATGATACTTGATCCCACATGTAGTGGACAGATGCATGAATGCTTGCCTTAAATATTTATTGGAATTTTACAAACCCCCAGTTTGGGCAAAACCAAGACCTGTTTCTGACCCTGTGTGGCAAACTGATAAGTGCCAAATGGAATATGTCACAGGGACCTGATAAGGTTAAGCAGGAAACAGATTCCTCAAACAGCCTTGGCCCAGTTATATATGGTGGAAGTAGTCTCCCAAAGGCAGGATGGCCTTGCCTTGTAGCATATGTCCCATGGAGATAAGGCAATTGCATATGGTCGTAAATAATGAAATGTCCTGCTTCCCTACTGGACATACTGTACATCTGCATATAGAAAAAATGTGTATAAATTGAGGGAAGAAAAAGTAAAGAATCAGAAGAAGAAGAAGAAGAAAAAGAAGAAGAAGAAGAAGAGGAAGAGCATGAAGACAGAGATGAAGACACCAAGAAGAAGTACAGGAGGAGAAGTAAGGATGACAGCATCTTTGAACCCTCATTGATGGGACCAAGACAGCAACCCAGAGTGTGGATGCCTATCTCTCTCTCTCCCTCCTCGCCTCCACCCCTTTCTTTCCCCTTCCCCTTTCTCACTAAATAATGTAAGGCCTATCATACTGGTTGCTCAAGTTCATACTTAGTTTCTTTCTTGTCATCTTTACTTCTAAAAAGCAATCATTTTTTTTTCCAAACACTTTTGTTCTCTTTAAACACTTAATAATATTTACAGGAAGATTTTCTCCCTTGTCCCATGGCATCCTGTTTTAGAGGGCCTTTCTCAAAAGTACTTTGCAAAACCAAATAGATATATCAATCATTATCTTTGCCTGCTTTATCACCTTCGTTATAGAGAATTATGCTACATTTGTGGGGCATCACTACAGAACCTGTGTTGACTTCCTACTACATCACCTTTGCTCATTTATTCATAATCATAGGTTCAACAGTTGGCTGAGTGCAGGTGTAGACTCTCTATTTTATAGCTCTTCAAAAGCCTTTTAAAAAAATGTGTATGGCATTTGCCATTTTTGACTCCTTCCATACATAGGACATTTTAAGTGACAAATTAATGACTGTGGTTAACAGCTCAGCACATTAAAAACTACAACTGTGTGAATACCGTCTGTTTCTGGAAGTTTGTTGCTATTAATTTTATTAATTTGTTTGAAAACTCTTTTTATTTATATTAGGGGGCCGCTTAGGTCAGTCAGTTGAGCATAGCGCTAACAACTCTAAGGTCGCAGGTTCTATTCCTGTTTGGTCTCCATGTGTTGCCTGATCTAGTCGACAGGTGGTGTCCTTGGTGGCAGGGAGGCTGGATTAAAATGATCTCTAAGGTCCCTTCCAGCTTAGGCCATTCTATGATTCCATATCTTATCTGAGGCAATTCCTGAGCACTGACTTGTGTTACAAAATTCTTTCATGTGTGACACTCATAAACTTTTGCACAGTGAAGCAGTTAGTTTATTTTGCTCTTTTCCTATGGCCTCATTTTATTCAGACACTTCTTATAATATATTAGTGTTTGACCATACAGATTTCCAGAAGACTTATTGGTTTTGGCACTGGAATTTGTTTGTATATAGTATTATGGGTGTCAAATATTTTTATAGGACAAGATGTTTCTCAAAGTCTTGTTTCAGTTGTAGTACAATGCAATTTCCAGTCAAGTTACAGTTTCTCTATTTTTTGGTACACATTTTCTCTGTCTTAAATAAGACTTTTTTAGTTTCTAATGGTCTCTCTCAATTTGGATTTAGCCGTACCAGTTTTCTAGCATCTTTTATAAAAATTATTTATTTTTTATGTAAATAAGAAATATACTTTTAGACTAAAACTCCTATAGTAGTAAAATTTTCCATATAAACATTTTATCTCACAAGAATTTCATCTTTTTGGCTGCTCATTATATTTTCTTCATATTTACATGTATGTTAATATATTAGATATTTTTCCTACTTTTTACTTCCTTACTCCTACATGTGTGCTACTCATTTTCTTTGGAGGTAGAGGTTGCTGACTTCACATGTAGAGTATATCATTGTGCGCTTTGCATTCTTGCATGTTTATTAGGCTTTGTTTCGTCTTTAACTTAAGTCTGTGGAAATAATTTTTATTAGTTTTTTATTTTAGATTTCAGCGACATAGCTTTATTGTGATTTAGATAAAACATGTATTTCCACCATAGGCTGAGCTTATTCCAAAATCATTGCCTTACTTGCTTGTTCTAATTCATGCCCATATCTAGTTTTTCTGTTTCTGTACACATCAATGCAAAAACTTTAGAGAAAACTTCCCATTTAGTAACCTACATGTTCTTTACTATCTGTTTTCTTCTCTTATATGCATTAATTTCCAGAAATACCATGATCTAAATTTCTCAACTTTTTAAATACTAACTTTTCACATAACAGAAAAGTCACTGTACTGACACACATGTACACCTAGAATCAAAATCCTATCTTCTTAATATCAAGGATACCCTAAGGGGCACTCAAAACACAAGAATATGTACTCGTTCTCTATGAGGAGCAACTTTCTTGAAAGTGTGATGCCAGGCAGACTGTGTTGCAGCTGATCTGCTCAAGGGAAGGATGTGTGAAGTAGGGTTAGATCCAGCATTCTAATCTTCAGGTTACTGTTCCATACAGTTAACAATCATTCCACATTCACTTCAGACTACATATTCACTCCAGACTGTAGGATATTTTTCCCCTAAAATTGAACAGAAAGAACCAAGACGTGCAACAAACCTGAAGGATATTTTGCTCTAGTACTAAACGCAACAGTTTTTTTGGTTTTTTTTCCCTATAACGGCCAGAGATTATTTTCTGTTGTAAAAAAAGTAAAGGCACTACTTGATCATATATTTTGTATGTGTGTGTCTTTTATAGATCTTTCCATTCACACAAATAAATCTCCAAAGAATCCATCAAACACAAAGGTCACTTGACATCATCTTTAGGGAAGTTCACATATATATAAATTAAATAAGTCACCTCTAAATCATGTCTCAGCTTTCTTTCACACAACCTTATCTTTCAGCTTCTAGGAATAACCATTCAGGTCCAAATGAACAGATTAAGTATTCCGTCCTTCAAATCAACACCACTATGGCACGCACACCATTATGTGTGGTATGATAGAGGATTGTAGGTAAGAGTTCTTGGGTTTTTTAACAAAAATACTGAATTCACTTTTGTGCAACTCTTCAAAAAAAATAGTAGTTCCAATCTATGTTATGTACACCCATTTTTATGCACATTTCAGTTGCTAACCATTTAAGTATCTATGCTTACTCTTATAACTATTTTGCATCTGCCCTAATCCTTATAACAACATTATACAGAATTGTTAATATTCATTTATATATTGTCATTGTGCTAGTTTCATTTACATGTTAATTATGTTCTTTAAAAAATATGAGCTGTCTATTTTGCATGTAAATATGGTAATGAATCACTCTATTTAGGAGTATCCTAGTTTTACAAGCAATTCAGCAAATTCAATACAGTAATTGAAACATAGACCAGGAACAATCAGCAATCAATAAGCATAGACCAGGAACAATCAGCAATCAATAAGATTCTCACAGAAGTAAATTATAAGCAGATAGCCATTTTTCTAGAGGCTATATGACTTTATTTGCCACATTCTCTGAGAAGATCACATCCAATAATAGGCATTATACATATAAGATCTGGAGGGAATGTGAAATAATAGATTCCAACAAAATAAACAAACATAAGATAAAACATAATGTAGTCATAAGCATTCACATACTCAGATCTGAAAGAATACTGAACTGAGGTTGAAAGTTCAGTTTTACCTTTGTGCTCTAGCTTCTATTTACATTAAAAGAAATGTACGTAAGAAATGTAATGTATTGCAGACCTCTGTAATATATCAGTTATGGTGATGCTATCTTATTCAGGGTTTTTTTAACAAGATTTCAGTATCACTTATATTTGTAGTTTGTTATTTTAAATCTTCAGCCATATTGTGAGACTATACTATCAAGTGTTAGAAAAAGCATCGAATTCATAGAATCATAGACTCATAGAATCACGTCGTCCCTTTAAACTCTTACAATTGTGCTTAGAGACAAAACAAATGCAACACTGTCCCCTCAAGATTTCCAAAATTCTTGAATTTGAAAGAGGAAGATAGAAGCTATTTTTAGGACAAGAAAATTAGATTGCACAGTGAAATGTACTCTTCTACTTGCTACCTAGTAGGGTGCCTTTGTAAATGCTGATAAAATGTATTTATTCCAAACATTACTGTTAACAGCTCACTGCCTTACTGAAAATAGTTTTCCTCAATAGGTGCCATTCTGCACGAAGTGAATTCAAGCAATTCATCTGATGAATTCAAAGATAGCTCTCAAACCATGTAATGGTGACTCAAAGTTATAAGTAGTCTGAAGCTGTGATGTGCAAGCTGTAAAGGCTTCATACAATTATTAGAATTGAGGAAGGCAACTACATTTACGTCATCACATGAAAACTTACTTGCTTTTCTAAAAAAATATATTTACATAATTACCAGCTAATAAGGACATACTTCAATCTGAATAGACTTTAGCTGTGACCACAGATACATCACCATAGAATTTCTATGGCAGCAGTATGAGTCCAAAATTGTGTTTATCTTTATACTGATTATATTGCCTAATGTATGAAAGACTTTGTCCTGCAACCGCATTGCCTTAAACAAAATTATCTGAATATCAAGGAAATAAGTAAACCTAACACCACTATTTTTTTATCAAGGAAATAAGTAAACCTAACACCACTATTTATCAGCAACATTAGGTTTCATCATTTTATTGCTTTTTTTTTAAAAAAAAAAAAGTCTTTAAATTAGTTTATAAAGCTGCAGACTATTTTCTTCTGAGAACTTTTATTTTCTGGCGTATATATCTCCTATGTATATACACTTTATCAGGCTACTCCACTGAAATATATCTTGCTTTGTTTTCCACAGAAGTTGTCTACTCAAAAAATGCTGTGCTGTGTCACATGCTCCAAAGAGTGGAGAATGGTAGATTTGCCTTGAAACACATATGTATATATGGCATCTACAAAATGTGTATAAAATATAAGTCTTAAAAGATGAAAGTTAGTTATAGTTTTGATGCTCAATCATGTCTATTAGTCTGAATACTTTGAAAGACTTCTGACAAGCAGCTGAGTCTTGTCTGTGTTGAAAATGTACATTGAAACATAGTCACCACATCGGGTCCCTCACGGCTAATACATGTAGGGAGAAAACTCTGTCAAGTATACTGAGATACTAAATTAAAATATCACATTTTTGGCCAGAACTGTTTGCATATCTTTAACAGACACTAGAGAAAAAATTATTATTTATAAACATTGACCATGTTGGTTGTTGGATGTTTTTTCAATATATTTTTTAGTCCTTATTAGCACTGTTTAGAAAGAAGTACCTAGAGACTCCATACGTTGCTCATCTTGCATCAGGACATCGTAGTTGGGTAGAGGGTAATAAGGTAGATGTCAGAAGATGTTTTGTAATACTGTCTCCATCTATTTAAGAATTTATTGGAAAAAAATAAATAATTGTTCTCTGTGCTAAAATAGTTCTGTAAGAAGACAATTCTTTAGTGTGATTCTGGTCCTTTGTAGTAGTTTTCTTCCAGTAAAAAGAGAAAACTACAAATTATACTGACATTGGTCAGGGCACGCAACTAAACATAAATGAACTATTATGCATGTGTTCTCCTACTTTGTATGTCACACAGGCTACTACAAAATAAGAAAAAATCTTTTTTTCCCTTGTCAAAGTCTGATCTTGATGATTTTGATAGGACTGAGACACAAAAAAGGAAAATGCCGTTATAATAATTTATTCTATTATAGACTATGTTGAACTTACGAAATAATAGTAATAGTACAAGAGCTCTAAAGTAAGTGTTCCAAAACTTTTTGTGTTGCTGTTTTCTGCAAAAGAAATCTTTTTATTTCTTAATTTTAGCACTGTCACATCTTTAAGTCCAATGTCCAAATATTTTGAGATTTGGGAAGATGTCTGGGGATGCATTCTTCGATTCAGGGGGAAAAATTAGTAACATATAATTTGAAGTGTTGATATTTGTGTTGAATAAGAACACAGGTACCGGATGTGTGCTTAGGAAACTATGTGATCTAATAAGCAGAGTCAATAGGCAGCACAACAACCTGGTCTAGTGGAAGGTGACCTTGCCCATGGCAGGGCCGTTGGAACTAGGTGATCTTTAATGTGCCTTCCAACTCAAACCATTCTGATTCTATGATTCCATGATTTTATGATACTGATTTAAAGGTTATTTTAACATATGATACGTTCTAGCAGAGGAAGCAGGGAAAAGTCATAGGAAAGCATCATATGGGAACTTCTATAGAAGTCATCAGCCATCTTTCAACAGTCGTAAATTATTCAGCTGCTTCATCTTATAAGTCTCCATTGACATATAGTCTCATTATTCTTGTTTTTTATGCTGTCTCTTTTCAGACCCTTGCTCTTACTGTTTATTGTTTCAGTCCACTATTAAGAGTTGTATACAAGCAACCCTGGGCTGCATGAAAGTTAACTACCAGTGAGCAGCACTCTTAATTTAAAACAAATACTGTTCAAATGCTGCTGCTGCTGTAAGAGCAAGGTTTTCTTCATTCTTTGTAGCTAATATTACTCAGATCATTAGCCTACTAATTCAATGTCTTTTTAAATTTTTATTTCATTTTCATTATTACTTATTACTATGTCACTATATAAATGTATACAAGGTTGGTAAAAACTATTAGACTTCATAGTAGATTCCTGTATGCTTCCACACATTTGAGCTCTCGTTAAAGCCAGTGAAGAGCTACTCAGTGAATTTGTAGTCTGTAGCGTGATTCAATTCACCCTAAAGTAGACGGCTGGATTTGGTCAGCTGAATACGATAAACTAGTATGTTTACTGCATCTGCAATTTCTCCATTGAGTTACACAGGACCTAGTCCACATGAAGACACTTAGGCTGCAATTTAGCTGCCTAAAAAGAGGCATTTTATGCCATCTGACGTACCTTTAGGAATGCAAGCCTTTGACATAACACTCACAGGTACAGCTCAGAAGCTTCAAGAGACGTCTGCCCTCCACTGGTGGTGACTGAAGCTAGGAGAGATGCGCGAAGTTACACCAGATGCCTGAATCCTACCCTTTCATGGAAACATATATAGCTACCTTAATATGAAATTTGTTTCTCTGCTAAGACTAAGGGCAGTACAGCTCTAGATGCCTCAGTGTATGTATTTTTAATGTAGATGATTGTTAACTGTAAAGGATATGCTTTCGTAGAGTACAGATTTTTTTTCTGTGCAATAAATTTCTTTTGATGACCATTGCGATCAAAATTTTCCCTTTACATAACCCTCCAGGAAGAGTAGAAGAAATCCATATGTTACCGTGCAATATGCATATGACAACAATTTTATTTCGAGGTAACTTCTAAGGACCATAGCTCTTATAAGCTCACAGACTTATGATAGAGCTGTGATAAATACTGCAAAAAATTTCCAAATATCACGTGCAAGACTTTGAGTGAATAAAATCATTCAAGAAACCTAGTTAGAAGGTTTCAGTTTCAAATTATGCTCTGATACAGGCTGTTTCAGGAAAACAATATTTTACTATGCATTTCATTAGATAACTTAATAATTTATTCATAGCTCTAGATCACTAATATTTCAGCTTATCCATAAGAGAGCTTATATTCTGTATTTGCTTTTACTAATGGAGAACCACAAATGTCGATTAACTTAAAAAACCTACAAAACTGAATAATATTCAGAAACTCTTTAATTTTTACATTTAATATCACTTAGGCAACATCTTCTTGCAAGATACTCAGTACTCAAAGAATAACTACAGCCTAGGTACAGCACTGCATCTCTAAGAAGCCTGCAGAAGATATTGTTTCTTTGCACTATATCCTTCCTAAGGCTGAAGCCACACAGTAAAACTAGATTGGAATCTGGGTTCTGCTGTGAGTATTTAAATATTTTAGTACTCCTTTATTTAGAATCCTATTTTTCATGAACTTTTTAGCAATGCATGATACATAAAGGAACTAAGTTATAACTTCTAAATGGTTCCAAATCAAATGACTCTGGAAATTAAGTGGTACACAAATATTCAGATTCAAAAGAAAATATTTCTCTGAACATTTTACTGCTTTTTCTTCATATCCCTTGAAAGCATGGGGTTTTTATGTCAACCAAGGCTCTTACCTTTATTGCCTTCTCCTGAGTATCATTTTTCATGGCAAGCTAAGAGGAAACGATCTCTTCTTTCTGCTAAAAAAGAAAATACAGAAATTCCTTCTTTCTAAGCTCTTATCTCCTTTAAGTCTTTATTCGTAAGATTAGCTTTATAAATTGTTCCAATTTTCTGATGAATTTTGTGTTGTTTACTTAGCAGCAAAAAAGTTCAATGGACTTAAAAATTCATTTTTCTGTTAAGGTAGACTATCCCTTGGACCAAATTGCATTTCTTGAAAGATTCATTTTAAAGACTCATTGTATGCTTACAGGGGCAAGTTATTTCTTAGTCAGAGGTTCTCCACTGCAACATTTTATTGTTATAAGTAGGCTTACTGAGTAAGCTAGATCAATGGAATTGAAATGTTCCTTCCTTACAACATAAATTATTAATTAAGCTAACCTGTTAAATTTGGAATAATAGTATGGCTTAAAGGAGAAATGAATAACTAAATGTCCATCAGTATGATCAGATTTTTCTTTTAACATTATTTTATTTTCTTCTTTAGTTAAAGAGGAATCAGTATGTTGCACATAATAATGAAATTTCACAACACAAAGTGCTCAAGTACTCATAATTACATTGTACTACAATTTTGTGCATTTAAATTAACAATAAAACTGTGAAACACAAGTTAATTTTGTTCAGCTTATTTTATGATGCTCAGATGATCCATTAGTTTGTTGTTTCTTGCAGTAGAGTTTCCCCTAATATAAACTTCCAGGTAACAGAGGTGGTTAGAGTGTGCACCACGCCACAGAAACTTTTTCTGTAGGATATGTGCTCTAAGTCGAGATGAGTGTCTCTAGTTCACCACAGCAGTTGGCAAGCTAGTCCCCCGTTTCCTCTAATAAACCAGAGCTATTCTCAAACTTGATTGAGGACACATCAACTCAAGCTGCTCACCATCAACATTGTGTGCAACCATACATCTGGATAGTTGTTTCAGTACATACAACCCCTGAGAAATGTTAACTTAAAATGCAATACTGAAAAGGTGAAAATGCTAATTGCCCTGTGGGAAATTACTTCAATTTCTACTGACACGGCAATGTATTTTGGAAGAGAGGACATGCCAAGTTAAATAAATGGAAAGGGAATATGGTATCATATGATCGGGGAAATGTTATGAAACTATAATTGCCAAAATCCATGGGGTTTGCTTTTGTCTCCATTCATCTGATCATTAGTTTCTATTCATCTGACCAAGATGTCTGGATGTTGTTTGCTTGCTTGCTTCCTTCCTTCCCTCCTCTAACATATGACATGTGGGTATCTACAAAGTATAGTTTTTAAACTGTGTCTTTATGTACTACTCTATATTTTGGTTACATTTCATTAAAATTACGCCTCTTAATTTATCTTATTCAAGTGTCATTTTTTATTCTGTTTCACTGATATCTGCAAAACTGCTTTCATAGCACATCTTTATTCAGAATATGTGACAGATGAAACAATCCTTTAGAAGTTTCCTTCATGCTCAGTGCCTGCCATGATTTGGAAAATGTGGAATTCTCCTTTAAAGTATAGAACATAGAGATACTACTAAGAAGAAAGGAACAAAAGGAAAATGTTATGCAAGGTAAAGTCTCCTTCACTATTATCCAATATGCAAAGAGCAGAGTAAAATAACTGAGATATTTTTACAGCTTGTGTGGAAGTAGATAAATAGGACTGATAATTTGATATCTGTTTCACTTCAGTTTAACATGCATTTAAAGTTGTTGTCTTGATTTCCTTTTTGAGAGAGGAATGAACAGGAACTTTTTTAAGGGCATGTTGTGATAGGACGAGTGTCAATGGTTTAAAACTAGCAGGGTAGATTAAGATTAGGTATCGGGAAGAAATTCTTCACAGTGAGAGTAATAAGACTCTGGAACAGGTTTGCAGTGCGAGGTAAGCCAAGTACTTTCTGCTGTCATAAGTAGTTCAGTACATTCGGTCAACCATATTAGACACAAGTATTTTTTACACAGTAGAGGAAAATAATCTAAGGCCTTTTCTTAGGTACAAGGTAAAGTAGATTATTCAAATGGTTCAATGTTGGAAAAAACCCGTAAATATTAGTAATCTAGAGTCAATTGAGTCATTGTTTTATCAGAGAGAAAGACAGGAAAGCATCTGTTAGGAAAAAAATTAGAATGTCCCTATAGTTGAAAAAATTCATAGTGACATGGATTGTTATTAGAGTGATTCTTTTTGGCCCAGAGACATCTTGTAAGGTATTAAACAGTTTAAGACTTCTTCTGAGATCAGCCTGATATAAAATATTCAACATCTCTCCACTCATGCCAAAAATATTCCACTAAAATTAGAATTATACATGTTTAAAATAATTGGCAATATCAGCTTTGCACAGGAATGAAAAAGGGCTCAGAGATTTAATAATACTTTCATTGATCTTTGCATACAAGAGTAACCCTCTTTGGAAATGATATTGTTAATGCAGGAATGAGCCTTCCTTTTTTTCTAGGTATACATGGATTAATGATCAGATGTTTCTTCACAAAGTATTTCCTGTAAAAAGGAACAAATGCAATGCAAATGAGAGAGGTAAAAGAAGCTGATATCTGGTTCAGAAAAAATGAGATATATCTGACTACTCAGAGGAACATGCTTATATTCCATATACCTTTTGATTTATCTCTCTTCTTAATGTCCCTTTTATGGTTTTACAGGAAAGTGCTTTCAGTGTGTCAAAAGAAAGTTTTCATGATTGGAAACAAGGCATAAGAAGCACTGCTTTATAACTCTGGTCATCACTGGCTGTTGCCAATAATATTAATAATGCACAGTATACACAGGATCTTTCTAGTCCAAGTGAAATTAGTTTTTTCATAGATCAGTACTGCAGCTACAACTGAAAGCTTACTTGCAACCCATATCAGCCAATCATAGCAAGGATGCAAGAGAAGGACACAGAGTTTTTGGGAACCTAAGTATGTATGAGTTGAAACAGATGTGAATTTCCATGTGTTTACTGTCTGCACATTTTTTTTTAATCTATTAACAAGCACAATGTAACATATCAAGGTGTATATATTTTGGCGCGAGGTCTAAACTGTGTTTAAGTCTTAGCTCCTGGAGACCTATAATCTGTAGTTTGTCCACCAGTATGCCAATAGCCTGAATAAAGGAAAAAGTCATAATTTTGGTGTGAAATTTCTGGGTAACAAGGTGAGAGATTACAGAAAAGTAAAAAAAAAAAACAACCCACCCACAAACAACAAACAAACCTAAAACCCTAACCAGACAAACAAAAACTATGGATAGAGGCAAAAAGACAAAAATACCCCACCCTCATTTCAAAAGAGACACAGAAGAGATGTAGAGGAGGCCACAGAAGAGATGTAGGGATAATCTAAAGTTGATCAAAGAAATAAGAAATTTTGTTGGGGAAGGCATTCCATTGAGGGTAAGGTTTTATATTTGCCATGGTTTAGGCATAATGACTTGGCATTTGTAGCTCATTATACTCATTGTATATGTATTTTTTGAACTTTAAACAGACAGTTTTAATAAAGTTTAAAACAATTGTTTGCATAACCAAACGGGGTCATACAATTTAAAAGAATAAGCAAAAGCTGAAAATAATTCAGCATCGTTCAGAAAAAAAAAGGAAATGAGAAAAACAACTTAAAAAATCCTGAGAGAGAGAAGAGAAAAAAAAACAAGTAAAAGAAAACCTATGCCTAGCAAATTTAAAGGAATCAAGAAAGCATTTTTAGAGGGAATAAAATCAAATGGAGATTTTGCCTCATTAGATAATTGTCAAATTGAAAATCATAAAATTGAAAGTAGTAGAGTAAAAATCTCTTATTAGAGGTTCAAATGTAAGGATACATCCATTGTAGACAACAATATAAATTAAATAGGAAGCTCAGAAAACATACGGTGGAAGGACCCTAGCTGACACTTAGGAAAGTGTCAATCATCTGTCCTCTGTTCAGATTAAGAAACTGACTCCTGTCATACTTTTGACATGACTTGAAAATGTAGATATTTTGGCTATAGAAGTTCACACTCCCCTCTATTTATCTATTTTTCTTGTGATACTTACATGTGGATTTCACTTATCTTACCTTGCAGAAGAAAGAACAGAACATTCACGGTCTGATAATGTTTATCTAGTCTTGTATTTTATAAAAATGCTTTTGGGAATAAGTAGATTATTTTGTTGATCTGTTAGTAACATTATTCCCATATTTGGTATTTTCTTAATCACAGAATGGAAAAGATTAGAAGCACTAGCATTGTTCGTAATGCTGAAATTGCAGCATATGTACTTTTAGGTGATACTTACAGAAAAATTTTCTTTTCTGTGGTTAATCCTATTACACATAATGCTTCATAAACACATGAAGAGTGGGACAAGTTAGCGGTCTGTTACACAAAAGAAGAATCTTCTATGTAAGGACAGAGAGAAACCTACCTCAAAAGAAATTGAGAGAACCCCTCATCATTCACTTTGATGAAGAATGGTTGATTGTTATGTGTAGATTTGCTGAGTTAGGGTCTACAGGAGAAATGGTTCATGCTTTAAAAAAATGTCCTTGATGGAAATAAGATACAAGTATTTGTATTGCTTGCATAAGTTATCAGGCACGGTACAGATGGTGAGGAACTTTGCACTGCAGATGGGAATGATTCAGAAGATGATAGAAGTGCTAAATCCAAACCCTTGCTCCATCACTATCTAGGGATAGACATTGTTAAAGTAAAGTTTACACATAAAGTTTACTTTCAGCAAGTATGCATACTTGTGGGAGTGAAAGTTAGATGGCAAGAAAATGCAGGCTTATCCAGTGGTAAGGAGAAAATATTTTTGCCTGCTGTTTGTAGCAGGCAGCTAATTCAGATCTTGAGATGTTGTGAAGGTGATTTTATGAGCAAACAAAACTGCTTTGGGCAACTCTAACCTTAGTGGCTAGTAGTTTAAAGGCATCAGGATGAAACTCTACTAACTTGTCTAACACCTCCACAACCTGTGCCGTGTTGGACAAATCTGAAAGTTAAATACACAGGTAAAATACAGACATTTCTATGACATCAGTTATACCATATACAATAATGTTCCAAATAACTAGCAAATTAATACTATCCCTTCCCTTCAGTTTATATGAACAATATGAAACGAGAGTTTATATGAATGAAAACAATCACCCATATTTCATGCCAGGAATGTCTTCTAAGAAGTCATGATATTTAAAATAGCAATACAACTATGCAGTTTGTCTTTTCTTTGACTAAAATCATAGAATCATAGAATCATAGAATCACAGAATCACAGAATCACAGACCCATAGAATCATAGAATCATAGAATCATCATAGAATCATAGAATGGTTTGGGTTGGAAAGGATCTTAAAGATCACATAGTTCCACTCCCCCTGCCATAAGCAGGGACTCCTCCCACTAGAACCAATTGCACAAAACCCCATCCAGGTTGGCTTTGAACACCTTCAGTCATAAAAAAATCCTTGTACAGAGGAGGAAAAGAATGTTTTTTCTTAGGTCTTTTATTGGCCAAGACATACAGCTGCCCTAAGATAACTACAGATTTATATTTACAAAAATTCTTTCTTAAGCTCATTTCCTTTTCTTAGCTTTCTTTTTCTAGTTGTCTTGTAATATTACTGAATTTTGGAAAGTTAAAAAGATTTTTCTGAATAATGAAAGCAAAAAAAAATAGGCTAAATACCTTGTTCAAGTAATTGAACATTTCAGGTTACTTCAGGGCCCTTCAAAAAGTTAAGAGATAAGTACGGAAATTTTTTTCACCATATTGTGTTCTGTATGAGGGTAATCAGAGTGGATTTTTCACTATTTTTTTTTTAAATGGGAAGTGTGACATTTCTTAGAATTCCTGTTTCATGTACAATTTAAAACTTCATCAGTTTTTAATTGTTAATTTGCTATGTGCATATGAGTCTACATTTGGAAAAGGTAATATTTTTAGTTTTCTAGAATTAGACTTGCAACTTTCTCTCTAAATGATATTTATGCCTAAAATGGAGCTTTGCCAAGTTTCTCATAAAGTGAAAGGTTCAGCACCATGAAGCTCTTCTTAGGAAACATCTGTGTTATTATGGATAAACCAGTTCATATAACTAGAATAGATTAGCAAAACTCTAAGTTTTTACAGTAGAATGTCTCCTAATGTGTTTTGAAAAGTAGTCGTTCGTCTGCACATTTGGTTAGTGTCATGGGTTTGAATCTGGTGGGGTTTTTTGGTAGTGACAGGGAGGGCTGCAGGGAACAACTTTTACAAAACAGTCAAAGCTTGCCCCAGCTCCAGGAAAAAAATAAATCAGACACACCTCTGGCCACGGCCAGGCCAATCAGCACCTCTGAGATCAATGTGTTTGAAAGAGGGAACCTGTTGGACCATTTCCTCTTTTTCTTGTTTCCCTTGTGACCTGTCTTTTGTTTTGGGGAATTTTTTGTTTGTTTGTCTGTTTGGAGGAAGGGGAGATGAGAAGAAAGCAAAGGAAGGCAGTCAGTGAGGAAAGGAGAGGGAAGAAGGGCTCCAAAACAGAACATTTCCATAGAGTCCTGTGGCAAGTGAGATGGCAGCGAAATGATTGCCTGTAAACTGAGGAGACTGACTGTGGCTAGAACGTCCAGAATGCAATACTACATGGAGCACTCTATGCCAGGGGACAGAGAGAGATCGTATGGGAGCAGAGGACTCACTCGAAGTGACCCATGACTCTGAGGTTGGTTCCACACTGATGGGATGCGCTCACATGGAAGGAAAGGGCTGCTTCCCATGAGACGGACACAATCTGGCAGCAAGGAAAGACTTCAGGGAACTCTCTTACCTCTGTCCCTTTTTCCCAAGAAGGAAAGACTACCATGGACAACAAGTAATGGCCAGATGGACTTCACACTCCACCCCCTGTCCCTCCTTGCACAGATATGCGGGGAGGAGGCAGCTGGGAAGATGGGAGAGGTTGGCGGGGAGTGTATTTAAGATCAGGTTGTATTTATTTATGTATTCCTCTCACTATCCTACTCTGATTTAGTCAATAACTGGTGGTGGTAAATTAAATTTATGTTTTCTCTCGAAGACTACTCTTTTTTTTACCCATGACCATAACTGGTGAATGAACTGCTCCTGTCCTGATCTTAGTCCTTGAGAGTTTTTAGTTGAATTTTCTCCCTTTCCATGCCTGTGGGGATGAGGGTGGGAATAGGAGTGAGTGAGTAGCTGTGTGGCTCTTTGTTACCAGTCCCGAGCAGTCAGCTCAAACCATAAGGGAACTTCTGGTGCAGGAATGTCCTTTTCTTTCAGGGAACAAGGAGACATCTCTAAAGTTTATTTATCTGGCTCATATAAGCCATCTCATTTTGAATTATTGAGAAGTGAAATCTAGGTATACGTGCAGACAATTAAGATAACAACATTCAAGTACAGCATTTCAGGGCTGACAAAATGTTTTCTTGTGAAGAGGAAATTATATTCTATTTATGGAGATACTTAGAAATCTCTTAAGATAGAAGTTTACATAATCAAAGTGGTTACTTACTCAGGCTTAAGTGTATTTACCACTTGCTCATATTCAAAGTGCTTTGAAATATTAAGTAAAGAGCATAGAAGATAGTCCCATGAAATACAGACATTATTTTGGTGATATTACAGAAATATAGAGAAAGGGTTAATAAGAAAGGGTGGTCAGAAAGATAACAAAGCCTTTAAAAACCTCTGTTTGGTATCCTGCCCACACAACCTCTGTGCAAACTCTACATAGTCAATATACAGAAAGAATTTTGGGATTCACATAGTTCTAGAGGTGGTTCAGATAACCTGTAGTTTAATTTTCTTGGCACTTAGAGACGGCTACAGGGGAAATCTAGAGAAGACTGTGTTAGATTCTTGCTCTGTTCTTGTAACCCCATGAGGCTGGTAACCAGTGACTGCATAATGAAAAATTCAATATGGCTATATTCATGGCCACAGTTCTTGTTCTCAGGTGCCTAAAACATTTGTGTATCTATCCATAAACATCTTATGAGAAGATACTTAGTAGCAGAATAAATTAGCTTGGACAGATCTATGCCAAGCAGGTTTACAGGATTGATGCTTGTAATAAAGCTGGCCAATTAATTTAGTAAATACGTCAAGAATCTGCAAATTTGTGATCATTTTATCTATGTATAATCAATGTATTTCCTATATATTACATTCTCAGACATCCAGATATCTCAACCATCAATTTTGGCTCTTTCATTTTCTATGACATATTTAAAATCCAAACCACTCCTCTATCTCCAGTAACAGTGGTTCAGTTCCAGGCATTACATCAGGTGAAATCAGGTGAAAATATTCTCCTGAAAATCAGATATGATTTTAAAATTCTTTAGGGACAGAGAAGACCTAGAACCCATCCTCTGTTTCTAGAACTACTCTAGGTGCTAAACAGTATCACAAGACTGAGTTTTTGTTAATGATCTTTACCTGGTGGTTGCAGTTTTGTTTGTTTCAGTTAGTTGGTTATTTTTTTTTTCTAAAAGAATTTTTAGGCATGTAACACCAGTGAAAGTCACTGTCATCATCTATGAACATAGACATTGACATCCTCCTTACTTTATTCAAGTGTTTCTTTTCTGTGGTGGGGGATTAGCTAACCCTAAAAATCTCTCTCCACACAGTTTTCTGCACAGCATCTGCTTCCCTCCTTACATCATGCTGGGAATCTTCAAACTTCACAGCTCTGGATTTCACTCTGTCCAGATATTTTAAACCCATTACAGTGAAGAGAACCACAGGATTGTGTGGACTGGAGAGAACCTCCAGATACTATCTAGTCCTGTCCCCTGCTCAGAGCATGTCTCTTCGGAAAGGTTGTTCAGAGCTTTATCCAATTGAGTTTTGAGTATCTCCAAGAGATCCCAGTGCCCTTCTCAGCACATGTTTGGGGATTTTACAAACCTATGATTTACCTTGTTGCTGCTGTTACCCTGCACATTTTTTCCTTCTTGAGTTGTGACTGTATACCAGTGAGAAGATTCTTGTCTTCCCTATTTCTTTCCATTAGGTAGCTGAAGACAACCATAAGATCTCTCCTGAGACTTCGCTTCCTGAGACTGAGAAAACCAAGGTCTCTCAGCCTCTCCATAAATCACATTCTTGAGGACCAAATGATCCTGGGGACCTGCACTGGGCTTACTCCGATACATCAAAGTCTTTCTTTTATCGGGGCACCCAAAATATCTCATAAATGCTAGATAAAGGGAAATAATCATCTACCTGAAACTATTGACTACAGTTACCCCAGTTCCCCCAGTACTGCTCAGGTTAGCCCTCTTTGGTGTGGTGTCACACTGTTAGCTCATGATCAGCTTTGATATTTACCTGAGGTTGTTTTACAAAGCTGTTTTCTAGACAGTCGGCCTTGGATTTTACTACTGAATGGGATTATTTTGTCCAAGGTATTGAGCTTTACATTTAACTTTTTTAATCCTCGCTAGATTTTTTTGTCCGCTTTCTCTTTTTCCCCCTTCTTGTTCAGGTCACTTTAAATAGCAATGAACCAGTCCCCCTATTTTGATATCAGCTGTGAACTGGCTGAGGATGCATGCCATTCTACCATCCAGGCTGTTAACAGTATTAGTAGCAGCACTGGTCCATGAAGTGGCTGCCACTTGGGCCATTGATGAAAATAAGCTTTCAACCTGACCCTTTAGCCAATTTTAGACCCAGTTATGAGTCTATATTTGACTGAATTTTCTATATGAATACAACTGAAAGCTATGTGGAAGGCATAGATAAAGCAAAGGCCTTTTTGGTTCTGAATTTTCAAGAGCAGCAGGCAGAGCCTGTGAAGCAAGAGCATGTTGGGTCAATCATGACTCTGTCAGCCCTTCACTGGAGTTGATCTTCATAAAATTACGCATATATATTGTACGTTGACCAGATTCAGTGTGAAAAATAAACAGAAAATGCATATAAGAATACTTACAATGATAAAAATAAATATTATCAATATCATTAGGTGCACAAGAACATCCTATTCACTGCTATCCAGAAGACTGGAAGAAGGCTAATGTCATGCCAATCTACAAGGCCTTGAAGGAGGATCCAGGAAATTATAGGCACATCAGTCTTACTTCAGTCCCTGGGAAAGTTATGGAAAGAAGAATCTTCCTGGGGACTATCACAAGTCAAGTAAAGCATGTGACTGGGAAACTCAGCATGGCTTCACCAAGGGCAGAGTCTGCTTAACAAACCTGATTGCCTGCTCAGTTGATGCAGGGAGAGTAGTGGACATTGTCTGCCTGGCTTTCAAAACAGTTCCCTGCAGCCTTCTCCTAGAGAAATGCGTAGGTTATGGCCTAGACAAGTGGTCTGTGGTGGGTGAGGAACTGGCTGAGAGGCTACACTCAGGGGACGTTGGTAAATAGCATATTTTCAAACTGGCAACACTTCACAAGCAGAGCCTCCCAGAGGCCGATACTGGGCCCAACACTCCTTAATTTCATAAGTGATCTGAATGACGGCATCAAGCATACCATGATGAAGTTTGATGATGATACCAAGCTGACTGGGGAAGTGAATGTTTCAGAAGGCAGACACGCCCTGCAGGAAGACTTGGATATCCTGGAAAAGTGGGCTAGCAAAACCCTTGTGAAGCTCAGCAAGGACAAGTGTAAGGTCTTGAACCTGGAAAAATATAATTAATTCAGGAGTGTAGCACAGGCTAGGATCTACCCATCTGGGAAGCAGCTCTGTGGAAAAGGGAACTGGCAGTTCTGGTAGACAACCAGCTCATTGTAAGCAATGTGTGCTGCTGCAGCAAAAAAAGCCAAACATGATAGTGGGTTGAACCAATAAGGGCATCACCAGCAGAGATAAAGAAATCATTATCCCACTCTACTCAGCTCTGGTCAGGCTGCACCTGGAATACTGTGTTCAGTTTTGGTCTAATAATAATGTCCTGGGTTTGAGCTAAAACCCAGTCCTATTTAGTGATTTTTACTTTTCAGTTTTACTTTCTTCTAAAAGGCTGCACTTTCTGAAGTTAGCAGCATGTTTTCATAGACAGTGCCTGCTACTAGCAGTGATAACACCTGATGTTTACAGTTACTGCCTGGGACTGGGATGCAGAAAGGCTCTGGCTGATACTTATTCCTGTAGTGACCAAGGCCACTGCTGGCTCTCGTGTGCCACGCTGGGGGTGCCGGGTAGTAAAAAGGGGTCACAAGGAAGTAAAATGTTGCACCTCCGGGGTGGGGGGGGTAATAGACAGGACAGGTGACCAACGAGAGTATTCCAT
>NW_009737097.1:78662-128725 GCF_000703405.1 Apaloderma vittatum
TAGAGAGCGTCTGTCCGTGTTAGAGGCCGGCCCAGCCCTAACCCACAACAAATAATAATAATATTAGAGTTCTGAAATGCTACGTTCATTGAAATCATATTCATTGCTTCTGCAATAGGCTGAGACCATCTACAAGTTTTTAGTGTTTTGATGACTGTCAGAGAGTTCTATAGAAAATTATTTTTCCACATGGATAGGTCCCCCAATTTCACCATTGCAAATAGCCTTTAACTGGAAAATTCTGAACAGACTTTATAAAAACAACTGGTTCAACTGAATTAAGGAAAAGCAGAGTCCTTTTGTGGCTGGGAAACTAGTCTGACTGATAAGAGTTCTAATCTATGTGGTTTCCTTCTGTGACCTTACCAAATTCACTTGGACCCAGACCACCACTAGGTTATAGGTAGAACTTAAGCATTAAAAGCTTAAATGCTCAGTAACTCTGGTTACTTGATGGCCAACAACACAGGAATTTAAAATTCCTAAAACACACTTGAAACATTAAAATTCTCCCATTTTACCTCTGGAGACATCCTGAATTGTCTCATCCTGGAGAACATTTGACCTATTTTAGATATTTACTGCATTTTACTTCCTTCTAGGACAAAAAAATGCAAAGCATGGCAATACAAACCAAAACAGAGGGCTTGTGAAGTGCCAGGAATTGGTGATAATGTGGAAAAATGGGAGATACATAGACTTATATTAAACAGAAGTGCATGTATGTGTGATATAACATTTGACTTGTGTTACCTATTGAGGGAATGAACAAACGAAAATAGCATGGGACATAGCATCAAATAGTGGTAATTTGATATTTGCCTAGAAAAGTAATTGAAGTACACTGCTGAAGACTCTCACTTCAGAAGGTAATTATAAGAAATTTCAGATATGTCACAGAACAGTCTGGTCATCCCATTTAATCCTGTTTCAGGACCTTGAATTCCACAATTTTATTTTACCTTAAAAAAAGAATCTTGTGTATACACACTTGTAATAGCAAGTTCCTAGCTTTCCTATTAATCAGTGTCAGTTTCTACTGAGAAAGTCTATCAATGTGTACCATGAATCAACGTGATCAGAAATTATTCTAATAACCCTCCGCTATTAAACAAGATTTAAAGTTATATGCATATATATATCTCACATATATATGCACTTATATATAGATATGCATGGAATGTCAAGCAGATCAATGATAACTAATTTGTACAGTCTACAAAATTATATCTACCTACCTCAGGCAATCAAAGATTTTTTTAATAATTGCACTGGAACCTGTTTTTTAAGCAATTAAAACTCAGTTGCCAGAGAATATCTTAAAATTAAAAGAAATGGCATTTTAAAATTACATGGATGATAATTAAATGGAAATTAAGAGCACCGCTGTCTAATAGGCAATCAGAAACACAAGAAAGTAGGATTTCTCAAGACTATTCAAATAAGTTTGGTTCTGGATTTCACAAGTCTTTTGGAGTACTGTTGAAGTGACACCATGGGATTGATTTTTTATGTACTCCTTACCAGGAGTCCCAGTGCCCTCAGTGAGAATTCTACATACCTCGTATTTAGGAAGATGAGTTTATGGGACATAATATTTCCTGTCAGTTCTTGGATATGTACAAATTGGATAACTAACATTAAAAAAAAAAATCATTTTGATGTTATGATGACTCTAGTAACCCATGTTGGAAATCTATTTGTGATGCAACATTTTTGAGAATCCTGAACTGATAATTGAACTTAAATATTATTTATTGATATTAAGCTTGACAGTTAATGTCTCAGATATTATGATAAATATGTAACCCCATAAAATAATCTGAATATTTTCTTGAATATTTAATGTACTGTTAGTACCAATGCAGCAGACAGAAAATGAATAAAAAATCCTGATGAAAATTGGATGGCTTTAGATAATTCTCTAGTGGATTTATTATCTTATGAAAGTGGTATTCTGAGGCATTTTGATGACTCAGGGGATCATAAGTAAAACACAGTTCCTCTCATGTCTTGCTTTTCAAACCATTCCATGTTTCTAGTGCCTGAAGTTAGCATATAATGACTATTTAAGGCTTATAAGAATTGAGCAGCGATCTTGATCACATTTCTGAAAGAATTTCTGAAAGTTGGGGACGCTCTAGGAATGTAGGGTTTAGTCTGAACTCTAAATGAACTGTAGTGCTCTGAGGACAAATCTGACCAAGAAAAACCAGTCAGATGCAAAGGCAATTTGTTTTTTCCAGGCTGCAGCTTGACTAGATTGCAAATGCGGTGCTTCAGGATTTTATTGTGAGCAGATTCATTCTGATAATGAACAGACTGTTATTTATTAAGCTTTCATATTTCTATAACCTCCAATTAGGTGTTAGAATGTATATGGAGAAAAGGCAAATGACTCTACATGTAGTAGAGACAATGAAAGTTACTTCCTGGTTTTGGAGAAACTTAAGTTTTTGCATCATGCTTGACACTTGGGCACTTACCTGGCTGTGAACACTTAGAAGTCAAGCATGTAGGAAAATATTTCCATGGGTTGTAGTGAAGAAAATAAGCAATATATAAAGATTTAAAAAATAAAAAAATCAAAAGGCTTTATAGATAAATATATTTGCCTTTTTTTGATAACGACCAAGAATTCATCAGTTCTAGGTATTGGTACTGCCTTGAGAGCTACTATCAATAATGAACTTAACTTAGAGTAACAATTGCACAGCCTTTGAATATATGATTATTTGGAAGAAAGTTTCCAGATTACTATAAATGCTCCATTTTTAAACTGAAACTAACTGCATTTTGGAGGGACAGGGTAGGAAGTGAAAGAAAGAAATGCAGGAAGGAGTATTTTCAGGAACGTGAATATGAACAGAAGATAAATAATCATTTTCTCAATGAAAGAAGTATACAGAATGAAATTCTAGATAAGATTAAACAAGTAAACATTATGTCAGCAACATCAGAGAAACCACAAGATTTCTTATAATGAAGCTTAACGAAGTTTGGTTTTGTTTACATTTCTCACAAGAAGATGTTACAGTTCTAGTAATTAGGTGGTTTGAGAGTGAGGGCTAGCTTGAAATCTGCTAGTGGATTCAAAGAAAAATCATATAACATATGAATTTTAAGTGCAACTTAGAGTGTTAGGAGATGATCTTTATTATTATCATTCAGCAAAATTATAAAAGCTGGTGAAATACATTTTTTTCAAGTGGTTCACTTTTGAGGACATCTGTCAAATTAATATAGGGAAAATGGAATGTATTTATATTTTGCTTGCCTTGCTGAAGACGGGAATGGTGGGATAACTAGGGACAAGGGAGACTTTTCTGAGATAAGCATTGTGCAAATATTCCAGCATCAAATTTTGCAGTGTTCTTCATTTGTTTTACACATTATAACCAAAACAATTAAAGACAAAAAAAAAAAGCAGCACAAAACTTCTTCTCTGAGATGCATTCTGGAATTGCTAATATAACACCAAAACCAGAGGAAAAAGAGAGAGAAATTTTTTCTCAGAAATATACTTAATATAATATTAAATGTATTTAGTGTATCAACACTTTCTTTAAGACTCCATCTCTTACCTGTTACTTCAGAACAAAACAGCTTTTTCAGAAATGCTGCAATAGAAATAATGAGCTAAATCAAATCTTTAAAAATAACCCTTTAATTAGGAAAAGTGTAACAGTAAGTGCTGAATAGTCATATTCATAATGTTCACACTTTCTCTACAGCTATCTTATGTGTTTGAAAGATATTTATAGCCATAAAAATTAAAACCATTATACAGTATATTTTCTCCCAGCCCTGATATTCACAACCAAATTAATTGGACAAATCAATACACATTACCCAGTACACCTGTGGACTTTATTTATTGGGATTTTCTTACTCAGTAAGCTATTTAACTACATGACTAACTTTGCACAAATAGAAATTATGGTTGAGAAAACAGTATGAAGTCTACTCCATGATTTTTTCACTCTAGAAAAAGAGGTGGTTTATTGTTTTACTTCTTTCTTGCTTATCTAGATAAACCTAATATCTGGAGATGCTTGATTGTTATCACTATTTTTTTCCTGCTATTCAAATTTAAGGGGTTTTAAAGTTTATGCATGCTTGCACAGAAGTACATTGGACTATATAAAAGCACTAGGTGCTATTTCTTTAGGTTTTTTCTTCACGATCCCAGGGTCAGAGTGAGAGGATACCTCTCTTCACATTCTGCTGACTGGGATATTTATGCTCTGTTAACTTTTGGCATGAAAGATTTATCTTTTTGCCAGGGAAACTGCACAAAAAGCAAATATCTCAGTAGCAAGACATTTTCAAAGTGTGGGTTAAAGGAGATTAGATTTGCTTTAGACTGTAGGTAACATTCTTAGATTTACTATACATTCAATCTGCCAGTGCCTTCTTAGCTTCAGTAGAGAATGACAAGTCTTTATATCAATTTTTAAAAAGAAAATCCCTCTTTTCATATCTCTGAACAGGATAGTGACTTACCTGATGAGAATGAAAAGGTTAAGTGAAGAAATTGGTCCTACTTAGAGTGTTTAGAGAAGGTCTGGGTTCATTGTTGGTGATATATACTCACACAGACAAGGCACACTGCTAACACCTTACTTGATAACCTTCAGGTTCTGCTCAAACCAGGACAGACATGGAAATGTATTTTCATCTTCTAGTCTTCAAATAGAGTCATAACCATTGATGTTCTTAAGTTATAGGCAGGCAATCTTATGGGTGAAGTTGACAAAATTCTGTTCTGCAGCTTCCTTCTGGTCATGAGTTCATCATCCCAGCTGCTTCCAGGTGCTATGTATATATCTTAGAGGCAGAATTAGAAATTTAGTATACATTGTTTAAACTCTTCTTTTCTTTTTTTTTTTCAGTTTAGTATAAAATATTGATTGACAAGTGACAGATCTCAGTCACACCTGTATACTCTCTGTATCTCTATACCAAGCCTAAGAAAGATTTCATTTCTATGTGGCCATTGCTTCATATATATTATTGAAATCCTATCCTACATTTAAACATGCTTTAGGGCATCAATTTCACCTCTTACTACTTTCTTTATTGTTCTTTTTTCTTATGTCACATTATCTAGTTCTCATTTTTCCTCCCTTCATTTACTGTTTTTCTACAATTCTATTTTATTTGTTTTCTCCTTCAAAGAACTTAAAAAACTTCTATCTGTGCATTTTCTGCAGATAATCAGCAAGATTCCTGGAATGGCTTTTGAAAATCTAATATTAGACATTAGACATTCTGGTTTTAGTGTCCCTACTGCAAATATATAAAACATAGCTCAACAGGTAGTTTGCAAAAATGTCTTATGTTTGTTAAAAAAAATGTTTCATGTAATTTAAAACATATCACATTTTCCCCCGTTTTCTCACTTCTGTTCTTATTTTCTTGTTTATTCTCCTTTTCTGCTTCTCCATGAAGATAACCTTCTTTTGGTTCTTCATTATCTTATTATTTCTTTCTCTCTTTGCCTCCCCATTTGAACTTAAACTGATTGAGTTTTGTCAGTCATTACACAGAATATTGAAAGAATAAAATTTACCATGGTATATCACTGAAAACACCATAATATCAGTTCCTCTCAACTGCCAACATCCAGCTATGTCCTTCTTCCTGAGTCGGTCAAAAAGAGTAAACCTGGAGAAAAGGCAATAAATAAATGAGATCTTCAAGCAAAAAACACTGACATCTTTAGAAAGAATTTTCATAGTTCTTAGGATAAACACCTCTGTTATTCAAAATATTAATTCTGCTCCCATATAAAATAATTCTTGTAAAATAAACTTGTAATTAATTTTTGCACTGAAAAATCTTTTCCTTCCTTCCTTCCTTACTTCCTTCCTTCGGTTAGCTCAGTCAGTTGAGCATGGTGCTAACAACGTCAAGGTCACGGGTTTGATTCCCGTTTGGTCCCCATATGTTGCCTGATCTAGCGACATGTGGTGTCCCTGGCAACAAGGAGGCTGGATTAAAATGATTTCTAATGTCCCTTCCAGCCTGGGCCATTCTATGATTCTATGATTCCTTCCTCCCTCCCTTCCCTTCCTTCCCTTTCTCCTTCATTTTCCCTTTCCATTTCTATTCCCCTTTCCCCTTTCTTTTCCCCTTCTTTCTTCTTTCTGTCTCTGTTTTCCTTTCTTTCTTTTCTTCTCTCCTCTCCTTCTTGACCTTTTTTCCACATCTAGCTCATTCCATTTTTCATGTTTTTATCCCTATGCAATTGTTTATAATGTTACTCTATGAGTGGCAGAGCTAATAGGCTCCCTTTTTATCTGGCATTTCCTTTATCGCTCTGCTAACCTTCCAATGGGCTGGTTGTGCAGCTGAACTAATAAGTCCTCCATATGACCAATGTCTTTCCTTTGTTGTCCTCATGTCCTGTTTGAAATCATGGCTTCATGGGGAGAGCAGCTCTGCTTGAATCTTTGCATTTTTCTGCTGGTGATATTTTGTTAAGTGTTGCTCAATGATTTTTGACATTGCTTTGTCTTTGATCATATTCTGAGTATCTCCTTTGCTTGATATTACTGCTTTTATCAGAGAAGTTCAGTTTCTTTTTAACTTTTTTTTTTTTTTATCTAAACTCATCACAAGGTACTGTTTCACTGTATACCTTTCTTCTTTATTTTTTTTCTGCTTATTACTATTGTCAAATGTCATCTAAATTATTGAGGGTTCTGCAACTTGACCTACAGGCCTCGTACATTCTGCATTAACTTATGCTCTATAGCCTGCAGCATTTGCTTGTGGGTATATGTTTTTCTTCATTCACTACCTTTTATTGAGTGTGTGCTCACTTAGCAAGCTGAGAGGCTTTTAGGCACAGTCTGAGGGGAGTTTTTTTCTAGAGAATGTGACTCAGGAGGAGGAGAATGAACACTTCTGAGTTCTGAACACTTCTAAACACATTAAGTCCTGGGAAATATGATAGTAATAGATAAAGAGACATTAGGAAGTCAAAAAGTACCCCAGTCAGAGAAACTAAAGGTACTAAACATATATGGCTGATCAAAAAGTACAAAGTATTTGCTTGGGTTTGGAGGGTGGGGGTAGAAAGTGGAAGGGGGCTGATTTGCCCTTGTGAAACACTGTAAGGGAAAAACAAAACCGTGGAAGTAAGATGTACAGATTGTAGTTTAAAGTCAGATGGACAACAACACAAGATGTTAAAATGCATGATGACTCAAAACTAAAAATATGTTATTTGGAGATTTGTTTCTGGTATTATTATTTATAATTATTTCACTTTTCCTTTGAAGATATAAAATCTATTTTCCTGCTTCGTTCTTGGTTAATTATTTTTAAGAAAGTGTAAGACAAAATATGGTTTACACATACAGCTTTTGATACAGAAGATTTTCTATATCAGAAGCATTCACAAGGACTTCACAGGTTTTATATAAGGACTGCTCTTTGTTTTCACAAAGGCTATAATGAGATGAAATATGTTGCAGCACTTTTCAAGAAGACACTGATCTATATCTTCTGGGAATTTTTAACAGGTCAGATTTATATTCTACGAGCTATAATGAAATCAGAATCCACAGCTGGATGTAAAATGTTTGACCTTGTTATTCTTTATATGAAAAAAGGTACAAATGTGACTGTCAGCAGAATGAAAATACTTCAGTGATGTTGGGATCAACATTTGGTCTTTGTTTCCTCTGATGTACCAGCAGCAACAGAAAGAAACAGAACTGAAAAAACAGTCAAGTGAAGTCTGACATCTTTATGTAATAAATATTACTTGTAAAGACAGGAACAAAAATTACAGAAAAATCAAAATGTACCGTCACTAGTTTTAAAGATAATAAATTGGAGACTGCACCTCTGCCATAAAATTGTTAATTGTTAATTGTTCACATATTAAAAAAAGACAGAAAGTATACAGCAAGAGGTTATATTCATCTTTCCTATATAATCTCTGACGAAGTTTGCCTAACACAGACATCTGATGTTCTGTGTGTAGTCAATGGAGAGAATCTGCTATCTTGATAATTAATTTACTTTCTTGATTTAGGCATCCATAATAAGAGAAGAAGAAGAACTTTTCAGAGGTATATATATGACCTCTGTTGTGCAAATGTTGTCAAGAGTTGTCTTAGCCTGGAGCATGTTGCAGAAAAGGTTTCACCGCAGTTTCGCATAAGGCCTATGTTACATTGTCTTACTATGCCAATTCATGGATACCCTGTTCATGATAGTGTGCTTAAAAACACTTTAAAAAGTCAGAGAACCCAGGTGGATGTATACTTAGTTCATAAAACTTTGATTGGCTGTATGAGCCAGCAAAAGAGAGACACTCCAGGGCAGTTGCAGAACTAGAACGTTCACGGAGAGAGCATGAGAGAGAGAGACTAACTTCAGTGTTTAGGGGATTGTTTCACATCTCTTTATGGACTAAATTGCATGGTGTTTTTTAAACAATAAGCTATGGAACGATTTGTGTAAGGCAATGCTCCCGTGAGGAACTGATTATCACAACACTGTACAGATACTCAGCTACCTCATGAAAGTAGCTGTAGGATTATAGTTGTTATTTAGATTGTATAGATTTAGTCATAAGGTAGGCTAAGGAATAAGTAGCAGTACTAACCATAGGTGGCTAAACTCTGCCCATATCAACAGGTCTTTTTTTTACGTTTTTTTTATATTTCTGTTTTAAATTTTTTCATCCGTGTCATCAGAAAATTAATTTAAGATAAGTAAGAATGCAGAGCATCAACTATTGACTCAATGACTGATGTTTTAGTGCACCTTCCAAAAATATCTAGTAATTTTTTAGAGCTTATATATAGATATTTGATTGGCACCTATGAGGAATAGGTGAGAAAACCCTAGAAAAATAAGGTTTAAATTATTTGGTATATGAATTTATCTTCCAAGCAGGAATTAAGCAGTGAATTGAAAAAATGAGCATTTTATAAGCAGCCATATTTATAGAGATAGAAACATCCAAGTCAGAGCCAATAAAAGCTTGAAAAGATCACTGAAATTACTGACAGACTCCAAGAAGAGCTGGTTACTTTTGATTCCCATTCAAAGTTCAAAATCATCAACCGTGAAGTCCGTCTTTTTTTTGCTATTTTTCTGCAAAAATGAATTTGAAATTCTCAGGTGTTATCCTCCTCAAGTTGCTGTACTCTGCACTGAGCTTTGCTTTAACTCAATGAATTGAGCAACATCTGTTCTCTTTTTTTTTTGCAGTTTCTGAAGAATTTGTCCTTGAATCAAAAAAACTTTTTCAATATTGTGTTTCATTAACATAGAATTAAAAAGTAATTCATGCTGCTCTTGGTGTAATTTCTGCTCCATCACCTGATTTTGTCTTTTATGGGATACCAGTCAACTGTTGGGCCTCCTCACTAACCCACCCTAAAATCACAGTTTTGAAGTGTATTTTATGGTCAGACCAGATTCACTGTGTAGCTGATTTTAGATTGCTCCATTCTGTTTGGTGCCTAGAAACAGATTCCAACATGAGTTGTATAAATTCCTGACCTGATGAGGGACCTGTATAAAACTGACAGAGCTCTGTCAATTTATTTGATTCCACTGCATGTTTTAAAAGTAGTTTTCATTCTTTTTGCTCCATTTAAAACTGCAGAAACATCTTGAAACCGCCAGTTGATGTGGAAATAGATTGTTTTCATAAAATTTCTACGCTCCTAAGAATGTTGTCTGATGGTTTATTAGGAGCTGCTGGGCTACACAGCAGGTTTTAGTGGTTTAACTGCCATTACATTTCACAGAAGCACTACCTTTTTCTCATGAGTTGTAGCAATAACCATTACCTATTATTTTAGTCTTTCTATTATAGGTGATCAGCTCTGGAACTATGTGGAAAATCCATTTCCCCAGGTGCCAAAAAATGTAACCTTTATTTTTTAGATGGAACAATCACAACACTTGAATTTTGCAGCTTCCTTTCACTGCCTGTGTCATTACAGCAGATTTCAACAGTCACTTCTGTTTCATTGACCTCCTATCCTCCCATCTCACCCTGTCATGGCCTTTGCAGAACAAAATTACACTAATAACTCCACGTGGCAGTGTGGGAACCTAAACCATTACAAACTTCACTGGCCTTTCATTTATCTCAAGGCTTAGAGAACAAAATAGGAGGACTCACAGCTGTATAAAAAGATGATAAAAATTTCCTCAATAGCCCATGTAAGTACTTAATTTCCAAAACTAAAGCAGTTCAATTTGGAAGAGGTGTGTAAACCAGTAGGATATGTACATTATATAACTTCATTGAATGAACAAATTAATATTTTTTCTCTGTTTAGCAGAACAAAAAAAAACCCCAATCAAATAGAAATACAACAAATTTTTGACACACCCCTTCGTGATGGTGTTGGCAATCAGTGTGCTTAAAAATAGTCTCTGCCCATGCTACATTCTACAGATAAGCGCAATATGATCATACACATTGGCTGGAGATCAGATGAGGTGACCAAGAGCTTATTATTGTAATTAAATGGAATAATGTGGGAGAAGAATACAATGAAAAAAATCTTCAACCGCAAAATGCTCAGCAGCTTTTTCAAGAACATATCCCTTTTGTATTCAGCCCTCTAAACGGCAAGGCAAAAGCTATCTGTGTTATAGCAAGTTGACTACTAAGACTAATTTTGACAGCAAGATTACAAATTGTTCAGAAAAAAAAGACCAAAAAGTCAACTAACTCTTGATGTTTTATGAAGTATATGAGCCTAACTCAATCTTACAACGCAAGTAAATTAAACAATATACCAAATCACTTAGTCTGGATCTAACGGTTTATGCAGTTTGTGGGTCAAAAAGGCTAGAATCATGCTAATTTTTCTTGAAAAGTGATCCATACTAACACTTACTGGAACGATGTGAATGCAACTCAACACATAAGAATATAATAGCATTGTTAACAAAAAGGTAAAGTGGGAATAATTGCTTTAATGATGTAATTGGAAAGTTTCTTTATTTTCACCTTTTCAGCTAATTGCATTGATTGATTGATTGGTTTTGTAAAAAATGGGTTTTTTTCATTGGCTTTATAAATGCTGTCTTGGTCTGCTGCTTGGAGATGTTCAACATCAAGGCTGGACAGATTTGCTTTATGAGTAGGGAGGGAACTGATGTTGGGTAGCTGAATCATGCTACAGCTTTTATTAGTGTGCAACATCACCACACAGTTATTCAGTCTTAGATTACTAGACAAAGATTACTGTATGAATAATGATGTGGTAAAGAGCTGTTGTAACAAAGATAGTAATACAACTAAAGTCACTGTCACTGGAAGTATTTACTGTTTTATTTACATCTACTACAATTTTTCTTTTGGTAGGAGATATTTAATCTTTCTCACTATTTAAAACTGACTTAAGAAGATACACAACTGCACCTGAAATAAACTGCAGATACGACAGCATGCTATTCTGCCTTTACTTTATTTTTTCTTTGTTTTTGTTTCAATGTTTGTTGAAGCTGCTGCTAAACAGGCCTTCCAAATGTTAGTGCAGTGAATAAATGCTTCTAGAAAGCTTGCATAGCATTTCATTTTTTTACTAGCTATTTATTTGAAACAGTACGGAGAATGTTCTCAGTTTTAAAAAGAAATCATAACACACCACATTTGAGGAATTAGATTCATGTTAATATGATACAACCACCCAGGAGTCACACGGTACGCTAGCTACCAATGCAAAAAGAACTTGCATACTTACACGTGATTCCTTAAAAAACTATCACTGCAAAAGTTGAGTGATTTATTTTACTTTTGAAAGTTAGAAAAGTTTTAGGCAGCAATGTTTACTTAGATATAAATAAGTACATCATATAAACTAGGTGATTCTAGCATTGTATAATTCTATTATTTTTTTAAGTTAATAACGTTTATTAATTGACTCAACTATTTGCTCAGGCTTTAGCTTGACATTAATTATTTAAGGCCATGAAAAACGGCAAGCCTCAAAAACCATTTTTCAGGTGATAGGTGTGACAAGTATAAAATCAACCTTCAGTTTTCCTTTTAATTTTTTCCTATACTTTTCCTTTCCCTTACTCTTTGTAAAAATTATACATTCTGTAGGTAGAAGTAAAATTATAAAGGAAAAGATACTTTGAAACAAGGTATTTTGAACCAAGGAAACAATGTACAGATATCTCTCACATAGTTCTTAAACATTTCTCAATGGCAATTTGACAGAGTAGTCTGCGTCTCCAAAATTTTGTTGTCATATTTGTAGCAGAAGATCAGCTTGAATTCTTCCTTCTATTGGTGTTCTGGATTTCAAAAATTTAACTTTTTGTACTCAAAACTCATTTTTACATCTGATTAAAGTCTTCTATTTTAGTTCTACTTTCTAAATTTAAAACATTTCTACTATTGTTTTTAGAAACATCTGAAGAATTTGATGAAAAGTGATAGCCATTATATACTCCTTTTCTTTCTGCCTGTTTTCTTAACCAAGTGTCCACTTTTTAATTACAGATCTGTGTGGTAAATACTTCAATATCCATTATGTTCTTTGGGAAATACTAAATTTTTGTTAGAAAATATCCCTAAATCTGACAGAAAAAGAAAAACAGAATTACTATCTGCTGTTGCTGTAGAAAGGTCATTTTTAGGGTTGTTCACCAAGATTAATTTGTCTGAGTTTCTTCCTTAATGATTTTTGTATTTACTTCTTGACAACTTGCTTCTAATTTTGCTGGCAACATCAGCACCTGTAGCTTTGATTGATGATTGTGCTTTGGGAAGACATTTATAATTTATGTCATGTCCTGTAAGCAAGTACCTCATTGCCAGCACAATATTGCTGTAATTTAAGACATATTATTTTTAATTATTGCATAAGTGTTAAGTAGATATAATAAATGCTTAGATACCTCCCTAATTACACTATTATAAATGCTTTAAACTGTGTGTTAATTTGACATTTACCTTGAATATGAAAAACCACAGATCTAGATTTGTGCATGACTGCAGAATATACTAGGAGAAAAAATATTCTTTACACTTCAAGAAAGTGCTTGTGAATTCTGATAATGACTATGAGAGAAACACTGTCATTGCATCTGAAAGGACTTGACAGAGCTCTTCAGAGGTCAGGTCAGTCCAGCTTCTATGAAAGGTCGGGATTTTAACTGAAGCCATCCATAGAGAGAAAGGAAGAAAAAGCTGTGAGTCTTTTACAGAAGTAAAATGATGTTCTGAACCAAAAGCATTTGATAAATCACTTGACTGTGCTCAGAAAGATGACAAATTGTTGATGGGATTTTTTTACTTTGAGGAAAAGCAAAAGAGTATATGAAGGGAAAAAATACATTGCAGTATAATATAAAGTAGTAGATACAATTGTAGCAGATAGAAAACAAAGAAAAAATCATTCTAGCTATGAAAAATGAAATGTATCTCTCCATCCTGCAGCAGTAAAGTTCACAGATGTTGTTTCTGTCATTTGTCAGTGGTATGGAAAAGTAGTTGACTGGTGACACAGTCAATGAAACAAAAGGAAAAGGTGGACTGTATAGGTAACTAAAGGACCCATCATAATGAAATGAAAGAGTATCATCATGGCATGTAAAACTGTGCACTTAGACATGCCAGGTAATTCATACTGGAAAGAATATTTTAAGTTGTAAATTAACACAAGAGAAACACAAGAGACTTGGGCACCATTCTAGAAACTGATTTAAAATTACTCTTCATATCTAGCAAAAATTATGACAGTGATGTCATAACAGATAGACAGATGTAGAAGAGAATAGAATACAGTGGTAATAATAGTACAAGTTTGTCCCTTATGAGGCATTTGCATCTGAAATAGATGGCTTGTTTCTCATTCTATTTAAAGAAAAGTGGTATGTAAAATGATGATGGTTTGGCATCATATGACAATATGAATAAAGTCCTAGAGATTCTCCAGAAAGTGAGGTGCTTGATATGTTTACCACAGAGAAAAGGATATGCTTGTGCAGCCTATATTTGTGTTAGCAGTTCGTTGAAATCAGTTGGTCCTGGTCCAACAGGAGCAGATCAATATGTAAAATTTGATGGTTCTGTGGTTCCTCATGTTTATGTTTTACATGGTTCAGACTGTTTACATCAGATAAAGCCAGATACGTGGACCAAATGCCCCTTCATGCTTATGGTTTGAAGTCCTCTGATGGAAATTTATCCTGCAAGCCTTTGTTTCCTTGACTGCACACACATCCTCATATCTGCTGAGGAAATAGTGTCTTTTCATCTGCTTCATAGGGATAATTGACACATCAGTGCATTTGTGTGTGTGCAACACCATCACCTTTATAATCCCTGTAAAACTAAAACCTTATTTCTATTCATGGTCTTGCTATTGGTAAACAATATTTCAAAATGAGAGCATATGGTGCCTGCTGCCCAGCCCAACTGTCCTCTTCTAGTTCTGTCAGTGTCCAAATAAAACCATCAGAAAGGAGCTTTCATCCTTTCACTGCAGCAACTAGTGTACGAAGCTGAGTTGTTTGACTTCAGCTCTGTTTTATTTCCTTCAGTTTGAAAAGCAAAACAGTAGTTGCTAGATCTGCCTTTCTAGTGATTTAGTTGAGGTACTGTTCTAACTGGCACTGAAATGTTTGGTGGGGAGACAATAATTGAGGTCCCTTACCATTAACTTGTCTTTGGAATCCTCTCTTCCAATTTCCAGAGCCTAAATTTCTCTTGAAGAGGAGTGCTGCTCTTACGGTGAATTTTGCAGGACGTGTCTTTTGTCACTCAGTGGCAACCAGATCAGAGTGGGCATCTCTATCATAGTAAAAGTGATGAACAAGGCCTCTCAGACAGCATGGCAGGTGAAAAGGCAGTTCCAGGCTCACAAATGAGCTAAGGACCAAAAGATAGTGAACGCAGTACTTGTCCCTTTTGTAAAGCTCCTGATTGTCATAGGAGCTCAAGAGTGTTATAAAGGAATGTGCACAAGCTCCATGTCAGAGTACCCAGGGTCCTGTGACCATGACTTGGTTCACAGCCTGATGTCCCCTCTTAGCAGAAGAGAGCATATAGATTGGATTTTGTGGAATGATTCCTGCTTAGCTTCTTCACAAGGGAACGTACGTCATAGAGCGAAACTGCTTTGCAAAACAAATGCAGAAAAAGGAGATAACTGCAGGATTCTCCTGAAAACCAAATTATTGCCTCATTCCAAATTGCTAACTTGGAGAGGGCTATAAAGTCATACAGGTTCAAAAATTATAGGTAAATCTTAATCTAGTTCTTTTAACCTTTTTCATTATGCAATGAAAAAAAAAGAAAATAAATGAAAATGGAAGGTAATACATTGAAAATTCATTGTCACAAGATATAATTGAGGCCAAGATCTTACCAAGATTCAATGAAGGATTAGACACATATGTGGATAGTAAGAATATTCACTGTTATTTCACATAGAATAATTATCTTTTTTAGAATGGATTTAGACTTTAATTCTATTAACTGATAGGGATTAAGAAGAAGAAATTTCACCTCTTGGCAGATTCTTCATTACTGGCCAATACAGAGTTTATTTTTGTATATTCCATTCACGGCTTTGCCATAGATCACAGAATCACAGAATCAGAGAATGACATAGGCTGGAAGGGATCTTAGAGATCATCTAGTCCAACCTCCCTGTCATGGGCAGGGACGTCTCTCAACTAGATCAGGCTACTCAAGGCTCCGTCCAACTTGGCCTTGAATACCTCCAGGGAGGGGGCAGCCACAACATCTCAGGGCAATTTATTCCAAAGACTTGCCACCCTCGTACTGAAGAATTTCTTCCTAAGATCCAATCTAAATCTATTCTCCTTCAACTTAAATCCATTTTCCCTTGTCCTATCAGTGGACACTCTTGGAAAAAGTCCCTCCCCAGCCTTCCTGTAGGTTCCCTTCAGGTACTGGAAGGCAGCCTTCTCTTTTCCAGACTGAACAGTCTCAGCTCCTGCAGCCTGTCCTCATAGCAGAGGTGCTCCAGCCCCTGGATAATCCTTGTGGCCCTCCTCTGAACACGCTCCAACAGATCCACGTCCCTCCTATGGTGGGGGCACCAGAACTGGATGCAGTATTTGAGGTGGGATCTCACAAGAGCAGAGTAAAGGGGAAGAACCACCTCTCTTGACCTGCTGACCACGTTTGTCTTGATACATCCCAGGATGCGGTTGGCCGTCTGGGCTGCATGAATGCACTGCTGGCTCATGTTGAGCTTCTCATCTATAAACACCCCTAAATCCTTCTCTTCAGGGCTACTTTCAACCCACTCTGTGCCCAGTTTGTATTTGTGCCTGGGATTAGCCCGGCCCAGGTGCAGGACGTTGCATTTAGGCAGAATACTGAGCTTGACTGGTTACGCACACAGTGTAGTACTAGAGTTGATGTTCCAATGTGCAATTTACTATTGAAAGAATTCTATCAATACTAAAAATTCTAAGAAAAAACCCTTTGGTTTATGATATATTGAGACTTTGCTCTCAAATTCTCAAATAGTTTTTGCATGATTGATCCATCTTCTTCTCCAATTCTCTAAATTTCATATAAATTATTCTTGTGGATACATCAAAAAAAGGATAAAAATGGCTGCCGTTTCTAATCCTGCAGAGCGTTAGTAAGGTATAAGATTATATCAAATGTTTTGCTGAGCTTTGAAAATGCATTTCTTTTTCTGATTTCTCCTGATTTCAATTTTCTGAACTGTCTTGATTTCAATTCGCAGAAGTGTCTACCCTAAGAATTATATATACTTTTGATGTAGTACACTGAAAACTATATTGCTAATAGATTTATTTTCACAAATTGTTTTGATTTAAGTAAAAATTTGGAAATTTAAGGCTGTGGGTAAATAGTCTTCCAGAATAGAAGATTAATGTAAATATATTCATCAGTCAAAAAAAGGGACTTATTTTTTTTTAGAGATATAGATCAGAGATATTCTAATTCATTTAATAGTATTCTGCAAATGTGCAATCTCCTGTATATATCAATTTTAGCTTTTTATTCCTGAATGAAAGATCACAGCAGTATTAGAATGAAGTTTCATCATAGTCTATCCAAGGAGGGAGGTATTAATAAATGACAGAAGATGAGAGCTTGCTACTCAATGGAAATATAAAGCTCAGAGGTGAAAGGTAGGAAGGAGAAACTCTGTCTTTTTTCCTTCTTTGATGGCCAAGGTATGAAATCATCTAGTGCTTTATTTAAGGTGGTATTCAGTAGTAAGAATTTTTCTCCTAGTTTTGATCACAAAATATCTATTTTGAGGAATGGTGAGTTACTCTGAGCCTCAAAAGATCAATCAGCATTCATAATTCAGCTAAGAAACACCTGAGGGTGAAGTCTCTGCTTCAGGATACAGACTATCCTGAGAGTGGAAGCCCTGTCTTATGAAAGTCAAGTGAAGTTTTGGAGTTTGGAGCATGGATAGAATTTCAAGGATTTATGGGATGTTTCACATAACACCTTGCTTTTTGAGATCTCAGGAAAAAAAAAAACCACCAATTAACAGATGTCTTATGAGTTTTGTTATTACACTTCCACCTGGTCAGCCACTCTGCCTACTTACACTATACCATGAGTGCAAAACATCAGAAGTCTACGTTTGAGCTTAGTGCAAATTAATATATATTACTGGGTAGGAGAACATACAGATGACGATACCTCTGCTGTTTAATTTTCCATTAACTTTGAAATAAGAGAAAATGATTGGACATTTCTTCTATTGATCCACATCAAAATGTCAAAAAGCAAAAACTTACTATTTGATAAGAAACAGGAAGACAGAGTGAACTTACCTGCATTAACAACTGGCTACAAATATATTGCCCATTGATAGTAATTTCTGAGCCTAGATAGTGAATTTGCTTACCATGTACCTTGAACAAGTGTGATGTCAAAGTTAGGCTGAAATATAAAAAAATCATAATTTTGGATTAAAAAATAGGTGGATGAATCAAGTCAGTTTGGGGTTGGGATTTCTGTAGTTTTGTTGTTTGCGTTTTGCGGGGTTTATTACTAAAACCATAGGAAAATATATACAGGTTTTAATGCAGAAAACCTATGTAGGTATCCACAGATCTATCAAAAGTCACACCTATCTTTAAATCTTGACATTAAATAAGATAATTTTGCCCATAACTAAGACTATAAATTTAAGCATCTCCAAGTAAGACCCTTTAATTTTTAAGTTAGGTTAACAAATTGTGAACATAGACCCATGAACTCATCTCTTGATTAATCCTGCAGTGGGACTCATTTAATTCAGCTTTTTAAAGGTTGCACATCTTACCTATGCTTTTTAATCAGTAGAAAGAACTGTCCCCTCAAAGGCTGATTTTTTTCCTCCTAAAACAGTTTAAATTAAATACCCTTTGGGTTATCTAGGTACTTTTTTAATCCTAAAGAACTTGCCTAGCATTGCCCAGGAAACTATTGACATAGCAAGGATTTAAACAGATTTCCCAGTTCTTCAGTTTAAGACTGTCCATACACTCTTAATGGGAGCTTTTTGTAAATGCTGCCAGACATACCTTTATATACTTAGACACAGAGAGATCTTTCTGGAATTGATCTTAATTTAGTAAGTATTTATTCCATTTTCTTTTCTCCTCCTATTATTCTAACAGTTTCCAGTGTTTCTGTTTCATCAGAACTCAAAATAATTAAAATCTGCTAGATTTTGCTTAGAGTTTGGGTGTTGGTTTTTTATGTTTTTGGTGGGTTTTTAATGTTTTTTGGTGTTGGGTTTTTGATGTTTTTTAACTATACAAAGTGCACATTTTTAGACTGGTCTGGTGCAGGACCAGCTACTATGTTAGCTTGATATATATGAATGCCCTTAAATTGATAGTCTTCATAATTAAGAAAAAAAAAATATTAGTTCAAACCTACATTTCATATTTGTCCAACTTCCACTTCTGTGTCACAATTTAGATATCTTTCACCAACAAAATATCAACATTTTTGTAATAAATTCTGTTTAATAAGCAAAAAGAGCTCTGTATTAGAAAATAATGCATAAATGTTAGCAGACTTTCAGACATCAGTACTTCTTCTGTGTTTAAAGATTTACCAAAAATGAATGACCTGTACGACAAAAAAAGGGGCAACGAATAGTGAGATTTCCTGAAATTTTTCTCTACCTTATTTGTTGCTTTGTTTTTCACTTTAGTGCACTTCTGAAACAAAACTTTTAAGGTAACATTTTTTCCTTCAGTTAACATAGGAGGACAATGGAGCTTTTAGTCTATTCCTGTTTTTTATTTATATACAAACCCAACAACATATCCGATTCTTTAGAATAGATATATGAAATCTCAATCCCTTCCTGTAAACATGTGTAGTCTATCAAAGACTGTCATGCTCTTCGGTCTGTAAATCTGCCCTGGATTTTTAGCATGAATATTACATACTTTCGAGAATCTCGTCCAATAGTTGCAGTTTCAAGGTACTGGGTATTTAGTTGACTAAAAGTAAAGTTAAGTATGTATTGTTCTTGTCTCATGAATTTTATTCTAACTTATTTTCGTTAATCTACTAATTTCTTTTCAAAAAAAAAAAGAAATACCATGAGTAAGACATTTTCTCCTACTATTGAAGAAGAATTTGTGGCAAATAAAATTACAATGTGTAAGAAAACAACATAAATAATGCTAATGTACTTAATCATGAATCTTAGCAAACATTTGGCATTGCCTCTTCTTAGTAAAGATATTAATCTGTGAGCCTCCACCATCATCACTATTAAAAGTAGTAGTATTTTTTAGTAGTAGTAGTAGTAGTATTATAATATAGTAGTCACTACAAAAAAACCTGAAGTGATACGATTTTCCCCTGATGTAATTTTTGCCCATACTGGGGGCAAAAAAGCTCAGAAAATGCAGCTAATGAATCCATCACCAAAATTAACAACTTTGTAAACTGAAGTTTAGTTTGGTCACAGAAGCCAAAAGGAGAAGAAAAAGGATTTACTGTATCCATCTATGGCACTTTTCCTGCTTGTTCTCCTTTCATGAAAGTTTCTCAAGGTCTAACTGCAAAACTGTGGACTTAGACTGGAAGTGCTTTGGAAACCTCCTTCCTATCAGTCAATTCTATTATGCTTTTTGTTGTATTATAATCCATATTTAATTATAACACCAAATGTGATGTCTCTTGGAAGAAGTGTATATCAGAAAGAAACACAGCGATAAAAATAAGGTAGGATGAATCAGTGTAAACAGAAAAGAGCTCAGAGATATCAGAACATGGTTGTCATATGTCCTCTGAGAAATTATTTTAGAGACAAGAGAAAGGTCAATCAGTAAATGTAACTAAAATTCTTAATAACAATAATAATAGCAATAATAATAGTAATTAAAACTATTATCTACTAATGCTCATCTGCATTTTCAATTTATATTCTGGAGAATATATTCAAAGGACATAGCATACATGTCAATTTGAAATAGATTTTGGAACTTCTTTTGCTAACACAAGCACTATTACCTAGTACTGCGTATGTATGTAGAAGTATTTTCATGCATATATGGCTACATAAATACATGTACACGAAAATGAAAATTTTCAGATTAAACTGAATCTGATTTTCTGCACTGCTCCTTTCAGAGCAGATAATCTCACAGAATTCTGTATCACAGCATTATGCAGAATTTCTGCCTGCCTACCTGTAATAGAAGTACAGATTGACAATATATAGTCAGTAGTGTTAGCTTATGAAACAAAAAACCCTCTGAAAACACATTCCAGACAATCAAAATCAAATTTTATTTGTGTTTCAACCCCATTTAGAGCAATCCCTGAAGATTATGTGGTAAAATAACCACAGATTCTATATATCTTGCATCTTTTGATTTTCTTCTGAGTCAAGGTAAGACATATATTCCTAAACATATTCGCATAAAGCATTCTGGATTATTTTATTTTGGGGGGTATGGAATCAAAA
Source organism: Apaloderma vittatum (assembly GCF_000703405.1). NCBI lineage: Eukaryota > Metazoa > Chordata > Aves > Trogoniformes > Trogonidae > Apaloderma > Apaloderma vittatum. The sequence goes on from NW_009737097.1 coordinate 99,629, forward strand.
TCAGGAAGCGTATTACTGAAAAATATATTTTAGTTGTATATAAACACCTATGTCCTGAAAAATTCATATAGTGACTACACAAATTATTGTCATCACTTAATAAATAAATCTTTCATATTGAAACATGAAAACTCTATGCAAATTTTCTGTTCTGCATTTGCCTGTGGGAAAAAAAATAAAATAAAAAGAGATATTGGAAAACTTTTCAAAATGCATTTCAAAACATGGCTTTGATAAATTTATGTAGGTCTGCATGTGTTTAATGTATAGAATTTGTTTTGTTCTTTGGTGTACTGTTGTGACTTACAGTTGCTAGGGTAGAGAGAGCTCAAAATTAAAACTCAAGAATTTCACAGGCTGTTTTGTAAACATGTTATTCAGAGCTTAGTTTCTAATTTGTCTGTCTAATGATTGACAATTTTTTTTTTCAAATGCAGAATGGATTAGCTCTTATGCATACATTCCATTTATTACAGGAAGCATAAAAATAAAAATGCATACATGTATTTTAATCATACGTTCAACGCTATTTAACATGCTAGTTTGGTTTTCTCATATTTAGCGGTCAAGGGCGAAGAACGTGTCAAATTGTGATATCAAGTCAAGATAATCATTAACACTAGAATGTTGGAGAACATCCATGCTAGCCAACATACACGGAGACTAAGGTTCTGCAAAATAAAGGCTGAATTCCAGTTAAAATATACACATCTGTATTCAGATATGGCTCTGACTGTCAGTATAACTCTTTTTATTTACCTGCTGGCAGTTGGGAAACTGCTCATCATTCAGTGTGGTCTGTTTGCTGCAGGATCTCAGTATAATGATCTGTGAGGAAAGAAACTGTGGTTGTTTAGGCTGGAGAAGAAATGGATGGTGGACATGACGACAGCGGGTGAAAAGATGAAAGAAGGAAACCACTGGCTATGAACCCTACGAACAGGGTAAGCAGGGTTTTGAATATAACGTAACAACATGTTTTTAAGAGTAAGAATAGGTAAGTGTTTTAATATACAGTCAAAGGGAGTCCATAGAATTTTTTTCTCTCAGAAACTTCTAAGAGCATATTAGGCAAGAGCCAGCTCCCTCCAGACATCACAATGATACTATGGAAGTACTATATTTTTACGCTATTTATTATAACAGTTTCCTCTCGAGCTATTTGTCTGTAGATGTGTGTTGATATCAAATAAGGAGTTTCTAAGAATCTGTAACTTTGTTGAACATGACTTTGCCACCAGTTCTGACAAAAAGCAGAAATGATTGACTGTCACAAATGTAGCACAGTGACACATTTTATTCCTTTGTGAATTTCTGTTACAATTCCTTTTATCCAATTTTGTTCTGTTTACTTAGGCTCAGTAGATAATGGCTTTCTGAAATAAAATTGTACATTATTTCTGTAGCTAGTAAAGAAGGTGAGTAAACTGAGCTTTTGTCAGTAGCAGAAGCAATATTTGTTAAACTTCACTTAAATTCTGTTGAAATTAGATAGATATTGTTGGAACTGCCTTTTTTTCCCCAAGAAAGTAGATAGTTCAAATAGATTAAAATCAGCCTGGTAAATCCACAAGGTCAAAATACCTTTCTGGCATGTGTCTCTATTTATAAAATACTTAGGCCAATGTGTGATTATTAGAAGAAAAAAAACAACACAAAATCAAACTAAAAAAAACCGAAACCAACAGAAAAACCACAAAATCTTTCTTTTTCACAGGTGTATTAAACTGAGTATCAGTTTCTTTTTTATAAAATGTAAGTTCCTTTTTTTTAGTCTGTGCACTTGCTTTTGCTCATCATAACTGCACAGAAATAAAACGTGATTAATTCCTGAAATTGTTAAATTTCCCAGTGTTTGAAACTGTATTATTTATCTTAAGACATTAAAATATTTTACTAAATAAAATCAGGTGTAGAATCCATAGCTCAAGAAATAATATGATTTAACTAACAATAAAATCAATACATTTTAAAAAGTATTCAGATATCTCTTCATACATACCTAATATTAAACTCTACAAAGCTGGTCTATGATTCCTAGTCCACATAAGGGATAACAAAAGGAAAAGTGAACTCTTAAGAAGGTCAGTTTCATTGAAAGTCAAATATGATTGTATTCAGAACTGCACTAGAAACAGGAATAATCAAATATAGTTTTCTTCTGAAACTAGAGTCTAATGCAAATTCTAATAGATTTAAATATAACTCTCTAAAGATACATTTATAAAATATGCTAAAGATACACACAAGCACAAGTCACTACAAAGACATCCTGCTCAAATTACCTTGGTTAAGTTCTGGAACTTGATAAACATGAAAGCAGCCCATAGCCTACACTTCAGCTTGTCCACAACCACCGGTCCCAGGACCTTCCTTATGTCAGTATTTTATAATAAAGATTGAGGAACAATACGAGGCAAAGGAACTACCAGGGACTGGATGTGAAGATGCTGGGTATTGTCAGTCTTAAAAAATGGTGCAAGGAGGAAACACAGTCTCTATGTATTTAAATCCCTATAAAAGGGAGCAGAGATGAAACATTAGATCTTGATAATATCATTAGGAGTTTTTGCTCTAAATTTAAAAAATTCAAAGGAAATTCTAGGGCTCTCCAGTTCAGCTTGTTCTCCAAGAAAGGCAACATATGGAAATGCGTAGACTGCAGATAGAAAGGAGTTAGCACTATGGGGGGGCAAGGTATCAGGGACATGACTTATGTTCTATTTTTGTCCTGACCCAGTGTCAGAAGGGTCTGGATTGTCTTCCCCATCATTCTTCTCTCTCCCTTTCTCTTCTGGTCTGCTGGAGCTTCTGTTTTGGATTCTACTGTCAGAGTCAGTTCTCCTCAGCCCAGGCAGCCAGTAAAGCCCAAAGAGAATAGCAGGGGTTTGGCAATGACCCAAAACCATTAGTGCTGGCAGGCAGTGAGGAGCAAGCCCAGACAAGGTCTGCTCCATCTTCTCCAGCAGCTAAGCCATCTCCCAACTCTGCTGCTCCTCATGCTGCCACAGGAAGTCTTGCGTGACCATCTCCAGTCACTAACCCGCAGCGCATGTTGCAGGATGCTCAGCACTGTCAGGTCGTGGGTGATGCCCACAGCCATGGCCTGAAGGAGAAGGGATAGAAGAGGCTCAGTGGGGCTGGATGGGAGGGAAACCCAGGAGCCGCTAATTCTTCCCTGGCCCTCGTCTATCCCTGCCTTCGCCACATATATATAGACAACCTCCTGGTTTGAAAAGGGAACTCTAGGCAAGTTTGACATGCCAGCAGTCATAAAAAATAATCCATCAGCACTGTAAATGAACTTCTATTATGTTGCTGGAACAGCATTCCCTCCTATGACATCTCCCTCCATAGTGGAGACCAAGCAGGCAGAAGGCAATTCTGCCAGTGCAGGCAGGTTGCCTGCTTGTGTATTCCCCAGAGGTAGGCTTCGCTCACTAAGTCAAAAGCTTGGTCTGGACAGGCAAAGAAACTTGGGAAAATCACTCTGAATTATTAAAGTGATCTGGTTAAGCTGGGTTGAACTTCTGGTTAGACAATCTCATACAAAATTGTAATGACTTTAATATGATTTGGTTTGATTTACTTTGGAAGTGATTTATACTTATTGAATTAAACCCTGTTTAATTTTCATTATAGCTTTCACACTGGGATTTTATGCAGTATAACTAAATGACTTATTTACTCAGACTGTTAACTTGAAATAAGTGTCTTGAGTTACACTGTATACAGAATATGTAAGTAAAATCAGAAAAAATTTAGTAGGATTACTTTCTTCATTTATACTGATTTCAGTCGTAGGCAGACACAACACCCTCAAACATACCCATGAGCATACATGCATCGAGATAAGTAAAAATTTCCTGTTGCTTTTAGGCTGACGGTTTTGTAAAAGAAATTATTGAGAATTTACCAAAAAAATAAAAAAAAACACTTCCAAATTTGATTAAAACATTATTTTTGTCTAATCCTAATTCAAGAATTATTCTTCTCAAGAAAATTTGATCTTGCGTCTAAATGACTTTAATAATGCACTAGAAACCTTGATAATGATGCTGATACTCTAGACTTTTATTACTCAGTGTGAAAATAATGCAGGTTAAATGTATACTCAACATATGTATGTTTTTACTTAATTTTCTGGGTCACAATACAAATTATGACAAGTATCACAGACAAGGGCTATCTGCTTCTTTTGAAATACCATATAAGAGCTGAATCTTTGAAAGTGCTAGAAACGTTCATACACTTCATAAAATCCATGAGTTAGTTTGAAAATTAGCAAATAATTTCCTTTTTCTGCCACTCCTCATTAGTATCCATTCATGCACCAATCTCTTAGCCTTCAATTTATCCATTTCTGGAAGCTCTCCTGCTGTTTATTCTTTTCACAGACAAATGTAGTGCTTTCACCACCTTTCAGATTCCCTGCTCACTGGTCCTCATTTCGCCTACTTCCACTTTTCACCTGAAGACTTGTTGTTGATGCTGATCAGACAAGACAGTACTGTCTCTGAACACTTGATAGGAAGCAGGAAGGGGCCTTCCTGGCTCAGGTACCTCCAGATATTAGAGGATCAAGATGAGCCATGGTCATGCACGGCCATGTTGCTGGGACTTTGATGCTTGGTTTTCCTGAAGCCTCCATTTCTGACTCAGAAAAAACTTCTGCTGAAAATGAGCTCTGACACAAAAGGTGGTGCTCACTTTTTAAAACAAACCCTCACAGGAATCAATGGAATCTGGTCTTAGGTCTCACATAGCATTTGAGTGTGTGTGTGTGTGTGTGTGTATATGCACATGCTTATGCATGACTCAATCTATAAAGCATTGGCAGGGCAAGATCATTACATTTTAAACTGAAATATTCCAGTATGTATTATATGGATATATATTTCCCAGAAATCATGTTTTCTACTCAAGTAATTATTTTCCGTATCAGCTTATGCTTACAAAAGAGCAGTTTTAAACCCATGTACTTATTGTGATTTGGTTGGGTTTTTTAGGTTTTGTGGTTTTTTTGCTTTATCTAATTAAGGCTTTCGATGATGACAAAATTATTGGTCCTGAAATCATGCATGAGAGTGCCTGAAAAGACTGCATGAAATGGCTATTGTTTTGTGCTGCTAACCAAGCCTCTAAGCAAGTAACTGTTATTGTAGAATTCATGGATATCACTTTCAACTTTCTGTAGTTACATGATATGCTGAATTTGATGAAGAAAACATTCAAATCTACAAAGTAGAAGAGGATTTAAAGACTGCTTTGTCGAAAAAATGCAATAAAGCTGGCACAATATATTATTACCCTCCCCCTGTTACATTTTTACTCACAGTTTCTCCCTTAATAAGACCATCCTTCACATCTTTAATTTAAGATTAAAAAAAAATAGGAAACCATACTGTAGTCTCTTATAGTTATCCTTGCTAATTAAATCCACACAAGACTAACACACATATTTTGGCGCTGCTTTCTTCTTCCATTGCTGCCACTTCCACTCTTGAAGGAGAGGAACTTTCAGACTTGGTCATTGCAGGAAGCCTGCAACTCCCACAGTGGAGGAACAAGAGAATTAGGGATATCCCTGCCACATGATCTGCCTCAGGGGTTAGAAACAGACAAAGTAATTCAGCTGCCTACAGAAAATATAAGAATGTATAAGCATATAGGAAGTTTACATGGGATCAGGAAGAAGATCCTAAGCACAAAATACTGTGTAATAGAAAATAAGAGTTAAGGATCATTTTGTTGCCACTAGTTTTTTTTCAGTTTGACTATGGAATTTAATTGAGGTAAGATAACTCAGTCGTAGAATCATAGAATCATAGAATCATAGAATCATAGAATCATAGAATGGCCTAGGCTGGAAGGGACTTTAGAGATCATTTAGCTTTGCTTCCCGATGAAGTATTAATTGGAAAACATTTCCCCCACTTTTTTGTGATTCCGTTCAGTGGTATAGAGAGTAACATTATGTTCTTTTCTTTTCGACCATGGTCAGATCTCTGTTTTGAATGAATATTTTCATTTATGAAGAAATTGATTTATAGGTATGTGGAAATTTTGTTCTGTAAAACTGATGTTTAGAGACAAAATTACTCCAGATGTCATACATAAAATTTAGGAATCAGTTAGCATTATATGATCTTTTATGTGGCAGTAATGTACCTTAGTTTCCTTGACCACTTTAAGGCATAGGTTGAGAATGGGAGATACTCTGCTTCTACATTGATCTCCAAGCCCATTACTATTAGAGAGAAGAGAGTCCTTCTAACCTGGAGGACCTCACAGCTGCCCAACATACTGTCAGCTATTTGAGCTCTCAGGCTGTGAACTGGATTTGGAAAAGGAGGTAGTTTCTTTCTGGGAAATAATTATTACTCTTTTAATATCTCTTCTTACATAGAACAAAAATTTCATGTTTGTTTTTTGACTAACTCATGTTTCTTATTTAAAAGAAAAAGTGATAATTTATTGTATTGTACTGTATTATGTTATGTAGGAAATATTGGCAATATAGTAGTTGAACTTATGGGAAAACTGAACGTAACAGTGAATTATGACCTAGAATTGTATTGTTGGGTTTTTTTAAAGTTGATAAATATTAAACCATCTCAATTATCTGAAATGAAGTATATGCTAATATAGTAAAACATCCATGAGAATATCTGTTACAGCACAGCTCTGCTAGGTATATTTTCCTTGATGACTAACAAATAAAGATCATAAAGATTTTACATCAAAGAGAAAAGGTATTTCTATGGTAGAACATCTCCTTTCATTAAACCATTCCAAAGGTACTGCTTTTAACTATATTTGCATATCATGACTAAAAAGCAAGTTTCATAAATGGTGTGAGCCAGAGAAAGTTCCTGAAATGGAGAAGTTATATTGATTTATAGCAGTTAAAGTTGGGCCAGAGGTGTAGTCTGCAGAAATCATTGATTACTTTTGCCTTAGCCTCTTAAAACTATTGCATATATTATTATGCTAATGCTTCTTACAGTAACTACAGTACTTAATTAGTGTTTTAACATTACAATCAATGAAATATTGTATTTATTAATTAGGAAACTAAACTGAAATTTTAATAGGGAGATTTATATACTCATACACTAAATTGGTACTCTCAAGTTTAAGATTTTTAAATGTTTTATATGTATAAATCAGAGCAATATACCTGATTCTGAGAGTTAAAGTGCATAAATCAAAATTAGGACAGTATATATTAATGTATCATGGAAAACAGATTGTATTTAGTGTTTTTTGACGTGACAATTTTCAGTTTTATTGCACAGCAGATATTAACTTCTGAGAGGCTTGATTTAAGCAGTTCTTTCTCTTTTTACATTTTTGATACAACAAAAATACCCACTGTGGTCATCATTTACCAAAATAAAATTTAAAAAAGCAAAATAACAGAGGTGGATCAAGTAGGTAGTCCAGATTCATACAGATTATATCTGATATAGGAACTTATGCTATTGTTTCCTTTTAGCTAGGTAATTTTAAAGGCTTAGGAACATCCACTTCAAAAATGACTTGGCTGAGGCTCAGTCAACATTCAGTACTGTGTTTAATGCTATCATTATTTGTGCCACTCACAAGCCTTTCCCATAGCATGAGTCAGGGAGTAAAATTATGATCATTTTTCTGTCCACTGAGAATTGACTCCAGTGCAATCTTTTTGGGTGGAATAATGACCTGCACCTAAGTTAGAAGACAGCTTAATATTTATTTCAGAGATAACACCGCTTAGGACAACTTATTACTGCTTCTATTATAGATTTATACTAACACACCAGACAGAAGAGAACCCAGTAATGATCAGCTATGCAACCTTGTCACCAGGGTAAGCTGTTTCATCATCATCCACTCCAAGGACATTCCTGTTCCATGCAGTGTTCTAACTTCTTTACTTTGTCCTTCATATGTGCATCCTTCAACTTTTTCTCAATTTTCCCATCTCAGACCAGTTAAAACTCTGACATTAGATAACTCTACAATCCCTCTGCTTCTTTCCACCATTTTTTTTCTGTTGTGCACATTGACGTGGTTTGAGCCGGCCACCAGGGCAGACAACAAAGAACACCACCATCACTTGCTCACTGCTCCCCCTATCCTCATCTCCACAGGGATGTGGAGGGGGAAGGTTCAATCAAAAAGGCTCAAGGATTGAGATTAAGGACAGGAAGGATAACAATCTGCCACTTAAAATGATAGTTATAAAACAGAGACACTTGGGAAAAAAACAAAAATTTAATTTACCACCACCATTTATGGAGTAGGATAGTGAGGGGAATACATGAATAAATACAATTTGGTCTTAAATACAACCCCCTTACACCTCTCTTATCTTTCTTGCTACCTCCTCCCTTCACATCGATGAGAGGGGGCAGGAGGTGGGGATTTGATCCATCTGGCCATTACTCACTGTCCATGGCAGTTGCTCCTCCTTGAGAAAGAGGGCTCCTCACAGTCTCCCCTTTATGCCATGTGGTGGCCACCTCACAGGAGACAATCCTCTTCCTCCTCTGAAGTCCATCCCAACTGGGGCCACGGGTTTCTTCAGGCATGTCCTCTGCTGATGCTCGTTCTCTCTTCCCTCCTGCATGCGGCTCTGCACGTACCTCCGCATCCTGAATGTTCTCGCCACCTTTGATCCCCTCAGCTCACAGGCCATCATCTCCCTGCTATCTCAACTCATCACAGGCCTTCAGGGAAAGATTCTGCTCTGACACCCTCCTGCTCATAGAATCATAGAATCATTAAGGTTGGAAAAGACTTCTAAGATCATCTACTCCAACTGTCAACCTCTCCATTTTCCTCACGGACCATGTTCTTCTTCCTTCCTCTTGCCTCCTTCCTCATCCAACAAAAAAAACAAACCACCCCAGCATAAAAAATCAATGACATAAATCCCCAACATAAAATCCCCAACCTAAAATCCCCAACATAAAAATCCCCAGGATAAATAGCAGGTCTGACTTCTACCTGGGAGTGGGGGAGGCTCTCGAAGTTTCACAAGTCATCTGCCACAGTTGCCCCCACCACTTCCAAAAACCCCTCCAAACCATGACACACACTTACCACAGTTACCAATTTTTAAAACCAGTTCAGGCTTTTAAAATGGGAATTATATATCATTCAAAAGTCTACGTGGGATTTTGCTCATTGTGATTTTTTTTTTAGATTGTCCTCACCCACGATGTAGTGAGCTTCACAAAAAAAGTTTTACATTCACTGTATCCTATGAGCATGAGGCTGTAGAAAGTGTAATAAGCTTGTTGTCAAGAAAATTTAGTCTCTATGAAAACTTCATTCACCTTGACTTTATTCAAAAGAAATACTAGAACTTGTGCTTTCCTTCTGAAAAACATTAATTTATTTCAGAACTATTTGTGTTCCATGATCATCAAAGTGTTTTAAGTTCTCATGAGTGTCACTTCTTCTCAGATAAGATCTCTCCCTATTTGCTCTGTAATTTTTTCTCTAATATGAAGAAATTAAAAACTTGCAATATTTACAATTTCGGTAGCAACCTAAATAGTAATCAAGTATAAACTGAAAAGATTTAAGGCATTACTTTGAAACCCCAAAAATGGTTTATTACAGTGTGAGCTGTATACCTCATAGCTTTGCAAATGTAGTCTTTGGTCCTTGGTGGAAAGCAGACACATGGTACTTTTTAAAGATGGATCATACAAACTCTGCCTCTGTGAATAAGTGTCACAGAGGTATTTCAGCTTCCCTTTGCCAGCTGACAAACAGAAATTGCATGCAGATGTTTCAGCGGGAAGAGGAAGAGAGAGAGTGAAAGAAGTCAATTCCCAAGGAATAAATGGAGCCGCCTAACCCTCTGGTGTATGGGTTAGAAAAGCAGGCATATGCATAACCAGGGAATTTTTCCAGTCTCATTTTAAAAGGTATGATGAGCTCAATATTGGCTGCAGGAAGCTGAATCCTTCTGTGTATAACACTGGAGCTTGCAGCATCAGAGGTGGATTCACAGAGCACAGTGATTATGAACAGCTTACACAGGAGATTTTTATCGTACATGATTTCACATTTCCCCTAAACCTTCAAGATAGGAGTATATTGCTAAAGAGTAGGGAAAAAGTGCAGCATTTACATGACTTGTTCTCATTTCTGTTATTCTTCTGTTTTCCTACTATATGAAATTAATTGGAGAAACAGCAAAAAAATCCCAATAAATAGAAGCTAAATACATAAAAGTGATTCACCAGTGTTTGTGACTGTAGATGAACAAGTAGTGTAGGTCTGGATACTCACATACACATAAAATTTGAAAAAAAAACCAAAACAGTAAAACACATGAGATAACACAACTCAACATCAACAATCAAACATAAATACACTTTCCACTGTTTAAAGAAATACTGAAAGATATCTATATGTTTTTTCCCTCTTGGAATAGAAATAAGAAACACTTACTAGTTCATATAGTCCTTCATCTTACTTGTGGGGAAATCACTCTTTTTAAATTACGCTTTCATGTTCGGTGCAGCAATACAATTGCTTTTGAGAGTGAGCACAAAGGAACTGAGAGAGGAGGAAACAGAGAGAGAAGCCATCATTTCTCCACAGGGATCACATGAGACTGCTGAGCTAGCTGACATTTCCAAGGACACCTTGAGTGCTTACCTGCAGCACAGAAAATATTTCTCTGTTACTTATGAGTGAGTGGGTGAAAAAGTTAAACCTATAATCATTAATTTTCGTTCTGTCTGTGTACCTGGATCTACCAAATTTCCAACACTGTTGAATTGCCTTTCATGTCAAAGAATTAGTGACTCAGCATAAGACCCACCATGACTCTACTTTCACACCGCCTTTCTAAGCCTTCCTTACCACATACTGTGTGAAATTCACAGACTCCTGGGAATCCATGTGCAACTGTGTATTCAACTCTCATAGCCCTCTAACAGTAACTATGGAAATTCTAGGCAACATTGCAGGATGTTGAGGGAACCACCAGTACATATAAATTCTGAGAAAAAATTGTGCTTGATTAAGTTGAAGGCATCTACTGCTCAAATAAAAGCACATATGGGGTAAATAAGGTAAATACCTAGCACCTTCTGATTGACAGAAGTTCCCTGTAAATTAAGCCATCATACAGAATTTTCAGTCTCACAATGGAGGAGATTAGTAGTCAGTATACAGAACAAAAAAGAAAGACCACTCTGCTGTGGGAAATAGTCCGTGGGTCCTACATACAGCCATCTCTTGAGCCACTTTAGACTTGCTTTTCTGTAAAATTCTATTTCTTTTTTGAAAAAAAAAAAGTAGGAAATTTGCATTTTTTATTTTCCTCATATATTTTCAAGGTGAGACCAAGTCAAGTGGATTAGCCTCTATTATCACATAATTATTTGTATCCTAACTTTGTCTTATTTACTTTCTTGGATGGTGCCAAAAAAGCACCTGTTACATTTTGATTAAATTAATGTGAATGGGAAAGAAGTAATGAAACAGCATAATATGGAGCACATTATTGTTTTACCACAGGGTTTTAGTGACTGGGCTGTAGTCCACCAATTTAGAGCTCTAATCTAGCCATGCTAGTATGACATGAAAGTTTGCTTCTCTGCATAAAATGCATTGAATAGAACTGACAAAGTCACCCTTTCTTTTCAATGGAAAATCAGTTTTCTTTACGGATATTACTCATACTGAAAATCATAAAGAACATACAAAGATGTATAGAGATGATAAAATATCTTTAGAAAACATAATAACTGTAAGATGCGTGAGGTTTCATGCATACGGATGGCAAAAAAATCCTACGTCTGTAAAAAAGAAGTATTTTGTAAGCATAGTCTTTTTTTTTTCTTCAAAACTTGGTAGCCTTATTGTAATTTTGATTCTTTTCTTGAAAAAAGAAAACACCATTACATGAATGGTCAAATCTTTACTGGAAGTTTTAATACTTTGGTATAATTTTAACTCTTTTTCCTTGTGCTCTACCCGTGGGCAGTTATTAAAAAAAAATATTACCTCTTCTCAATGTGTCTGGTTGACTAATGCAGAGGCAGAAATTCTAAGAAAAGGTTGTACGTTTCTTCAGAACAATGGCTGGAGAAATTAGTAATATAAATGAATCAATAATACAATATTAATCTGTTAAAAATTCTTGCTTATAGAAGTTTTCCCAAAATGTTTTGCTAACAGAACACATCTCTTGTGTATAAAATGACATAGAAGCATTCACTTCCATGGTACGATATTCATTTATATTAGGCAAGGCTCTTGCAACAACTAGAAAAAATGAGGTTGGAAGGCATCTCTGGAGATGTCTGGTTCAACCCCCTGCTCAGAGCAAGGTCAGTAAGAGCAGGTTGCTCAGCACCATACCCGGGTGGGGTCTGAATATCTCAAGCGATGGAGACTCCACAATCTCTGTTGTCAACCCTCATAGTAAAAATGTATTTTTCTTATGTTTAAGTGGCATTTCCTGTGTTTGTTTGTGCACATTGCCTCTCATCCTGTCACTGTGCGCCACTGAGAAGAGCCTGATTCTGTTGCTTTTACTTCCCACTTCAGGCACATGAATAAATCACCCTGAGCCTTACTTTCTCCAAGCTGGATAGCACCAGCTTTCTCAGCCTTTCCTCATATAACAGATGCTGGACTTAATCTGGTATGCCCATGTCTCATATTGTGAAGGCCAACATCAAATATAGTTCTCCAGATGTGTCTCACCAGGCTTGAGAAGGATCACCTCCATCAACCTGCTGTTGATGTACTGTCAGGACACTGGTGGTCTTCCTGGCCGTGAGATGAGCATGACAGCTCTAACACTCTCTTGTAAGGGCACCATGACCCAGCTCCCAACCCCATCGCTTGGATTTTGCCTTCCCCATCCCACTGCCCCCATTTTCAGGGTCCAGCCAAGTGGAAAAATTAAACCAGCATGTCCAGAGCAGTTTTCATGTTTGTTGAAATTATAGAAATATTGTAATGAATGAAAGTCTAATATTAAACTGGAAATCATGGGGGATACAGTCTTTCGAGGGATCCAGCCATGTTCATGGAAAATCTAGGAGAATCTTGATCCCTCCTGAGGATAAAGCTAGCTACTACAGATCCTTCAGACAAAATCAAACACAATATTAAACAGTATATATATAGCAATCAGCAGGTGCAGCAAACATCAGCTGGTATTTCAAACAGTCCTCTGTGATTTCAGACTTGGCAGCATCTGGTCAATCACATTAGTGTTTTGCCTTTTGGAGCACTAAGTTTAATATTCTTGTGATGTTTATATTGTGGAATCGTTTGTCCTTTACTGCTGTAGAGAATGGTGGTTCCAAGACTTAGTCAACTTCTAGTAATGAAAAATTACTGTGAAACATGAAAATATTGTGAGATTTAGGCCTTCCAAAATATGTTTGGAATCTGGCTATTGAGATGAAAATGAATGAAAAATGTGGTTCTAGAGATGAGTTATTTGCTAAAAGGAAAACACAGTGAGTAGCTGTGTATGTATCTTGCAATTTAATTAGTACATATTATCCAGTGAACTCATTCCTGTCTTCTTTAGTCACTGGAAATTTAAAAGCAGATTTAGATGTACAATCAAGCTCTGTTAAAGGGACAGCACTGTTTTTGCCCCACATTCCTACCATGTTTCCCCATTTCGACCTCTGGGTCCATACTTCATGTGCAATAGTGACTAAGACACAGATTCAAGACTCAAAACACCTTCTTCCTATATCTTGGTCAAACTCCCTTCTACTTTGGAAAATACATAGAAGTAATAGATAAGAGTGTCAAAAAAGATGGAAGACTGTAACCTTCAAATTGGACCATGACAGCCTTGAGGAGTGGGCTCATGTGGACCTCAGGAAGTTCAACAAGGTCAAGTGCAAGGTCCTACATATGGACTGGGAAAATCTCTAATTTTTTCAGTGTGAGGGTGGCAGAGAACTGGAACAGACTGCCCAGAGAGGTTGTGGATTCTCCTTCTCTGGAGCCATTCAAAACGCACCGGGATGCATTCTTATGTGACCTGCTCTAGGTGATCCTTCTTTGGCAGGGGCTTGAACTAGATGATCTTTCGAGGTCCCTTTCAACATCTAACATTCTCTGATTCTGTGATTATGTAATACCAGTATAGATGAGGGGCTGAACGGGTTGAGAGAAGCCCTACAGAGAAGAACTTAGGAACACTGATGGATGAAAAACTGGATATGAGCCAACAGTATGTGCTCACAGCCCAGAAAGCCAACCATATCCTTGGCTGCATGAAAGAAGCATGGCCTGCAGGTCAGCAGCAGTGAGTTCTCCTCTCTGCTCTTGTGGGACCCTGCCTGGAGCACTGCATCCAGCCATGGGGCTCCCAGTACAAGAAAGTCATGAAGCTGTTAGAATAGGGCCATGAAAATGATCAGAGGAAGAGAACACCTCTCCTATGAAGAAACGTTGGGAGAGCTGGGGTTGTTCAACCTGGAAGACTCCAGGGACACCCTATCATAGCCTTCCAATATATGAGGAATGCTTATAACAAAAGTGGAGAGAAACTTTCTACCACGGCCTGTAGTGACAGCACAAGAAATAACAGTTTTAACCTGAAAGAGGGTAGATATAAAGGTATAACAGGGTCAATATAATCCAGAAATTCTTTACAATGAGGATGGTGAGACACTGGAATAGGTTGCGCAGAGAAGCTGTAAATGCACCCTTCCTGGAATTGCTCAAGGTCAGGTTGGACAGGGCTATGAGTAACCAGATCTGGTGAAAGATGTCCCTTCCCATGGCATGGGGGTTACACTAGATGACCTCTAAAGGTCTCTTCCATTCCAAACCATTCTATGATCCTGTGATACTGGGTCTAGTTTTTAGTTTAGAGATTGAGACTTTTCCATTATTATTAATAAGGTAGTTTCCAGAATGAAACAGTGATGACCTTGAGAAAAATGGCCTCCATATCTTATAAAATCTAAGACACTCTAATATGTCTTAAACTGGAATAAGATAAGAACTGGTTCACAGGTGCACCTGAGTCCAGTTAAATTAGAAAATCTTACAGGAAAATGTGTTGGTCCTCAAGTTATAGCTCCCACATCTCTGAAATACAAAGACGGAAAAGGAGAATCGTATTTTGGGAATAAATTAGATGGAGCAAATACAACTAAGATTTAAGGGTAAATTGCAGTGGCAAATTTAAGCTAAACATGAAAAAAATAATCTTCTTAACAATAAGACCTTTAAGACACTGGAGTGTTCTTTTAGGTAAGCGATGGAAAGCCTCTCACTTTAGCAATGTGCATGGAAATGTGTTTTAAATGGTGTTTGATGTATGCTAGAAAGAAATTGGTGAGTCATTACACTGTACTTTGAAGACCTAAAGAAGTTTTTTTTAAAATCTGTGCCTTCCAGTCAAGTGTGATATCTGCTTCACTGCTCAATTCTTGGTATGGAGACAACCAAAAGGATTTTCCAAAGTGATTTTTATGTGACGCCAGAGTTACCACCAGAATCAGAAACAAAATGTTATGGACAGATGAACAGGTTTCTGTGGTGATCTTTCAAGCAATCTAAAAGGCTGTCTGGGTGGTATAAATTCCCCCGTCCTACAGCTGCATTTGGCCTCCTTTATGCAGTGAAATTGCCCTGGGTATATCTGTCCCGAACACAGTAAAAGAGCATCAAGCCAGGTATGTAACTTGAATTACTCGCATTGTTTATTTAAATAATCACGATCCACATAGTCCAGAACTATTAGGGATGAAAGCAAACTAGCATAGGCTTCAATAACAGCTGAGTCATTTAAGGCTCCACTGAGGTCTTTGCAAGACCTTCAGAAATCCATGCTGCCTCAGTGGCCCATCCTAGAACAACTTGCACTGGTCAGATTGCAGCAAGGTATTGTTGCTCATCCTGCAAGTTCTTGTTTTGGCTACATGTTAAAACTGACTGAAGAACGAGTTGTAAAAAGTGTTTTCTACAGATTTTCTTTAAAGTAAAGAAAATAAACATTTCCCTAATCCTTTTGCTGAAATTTTGGGTGACCTTGGTGAAAAGAAGGGAAATAGATACAGGTAAAAAAGATTCTTTCCCTCCTGTGAAGAAAAGGGATGAAAATTCTGTTTTCAGATTATATATATTTAACCAATTCACACATTTAGCTGCTTGACTGTTTCATGCCAAATGACACCGGTTCCCATCCTGATAACCTAAGCACAGTGTGAGAAGTCACATGCTGTTCCTATGGTGATCACGATGTGTGCATGTGCATGTGTACATACTGAATACAGAAGTCTATGGGTTTTTCATATTTTCCCAGAACTGACCTTGCCCAAGAAGAAAATGCTTGTCAGCTGAATTAAATAGTATAGCGGAAACTGTAAAGAGGTTTCTGATACAAAGGAGTTACTGGGAATAGTATAAAAGAAGCATGAACATTCAGAAAAAGAGGAAGAGACTGAATACAGAAGAGCTATGTCTCAACAGACTTTGAGAAGAATCTCATAGCTTTTAGACTTTGAATGTAGTTCACGGATAATTGATTTTTTCAGTACTGGGATTTGAAATGTGGAAGGCACTTACATAGGTATAATGTCAAGTTTGTGTAATGTTTTGCATTTTTTTTATCTTTTAAAATTATTCATATATATATAATTCAAGTAAGTGCCAAATATTTTTGGTATCTTACTTTTCCTGCAGGTTAAAAGTATATCTTGTTAAGAAAATTAATTAGTTTATTTTTCTGGGCTTCTGTCATGAAAATGAGCACAGTTGCTGTCTTTCTGGAGAGATATATACCAATAAGGAAAAGGAAACTGAGAATTTTGTGTGGATTAAAGGAAATGGCATCTCAGATTTTTCCTTTTATCTCAGCCTCCATTGCATACACAACACTATAAAAGATCATATTTGCTTATTGGATGGTGAGAGGAAGAAGCTTTTCTGTACCTTCCCCTGATAATACTAACTCTTCATCTGTGCAGCAGCCTTACAGATTTTAATTTCTAAAATACTTTGAATTACATTTTTTAGGTATAGCACAGTGCTGGTCAGCTGCAAGATTCCAGACTCAGGATAGAATTCTCTGAAAGTGGTGTGTGTAAATTTAACAGTGGTTATCTTTACGTTTTTATTTATTTGTACTTTCTTCTCACACTCCTCAAAGCCTGTCCCAACTTATTCAGGAGTAGGAATTGAACTGAAAGTTTGCAATCCTGGTAAAAGCTGATGGATTTTCATGGAGCTGTTGTATTAGATCCTCAAGCACTGAATCTCTGTATATTTGGCTAGACCACTAAGCAGTTCCTCTGGCTCCATTCCCAGGCATGGGGTTTGTTTTCCTGATTCCTTTATGAAAATGACACCTTAGAGCTGACTCCTTGGGCTTTTGTGGAGCATGCCAACTTGCTTTTCCCAGCTCACTGTAATTAATGTTGATGTAGATTCTCTTCAACGATTCCATCCATACAGATATTCTGAATTTATAGTTTAGGAACAGATTCATGACTTAAAAGAATCCTCAAATGTAATTACATTCCCAGCATTACCTTTATAGAGAGCTACAACAGATTTCAAATCTGAATCATTGACTGGAGTTGTACTGTTAAATCATAGAATCATAGAATGGCCTAGGCTGGAAGGGACCTTAGAGATCATTTCATCCAACCTTCCTGTCATGGGCAGGGACGCCACCTGTCGACTAGAGAAGGTAACACATGGGGACCGAGCAGGAATTGAACCCGCGACCTCGCTGTTGTCATTGTTGACAGCACTGCGCTCAACCCACTGAGCTAATCAACCCCCTGAATAAATAGATTCTTCTCTTTTCCAAGCCCAAGTGATATAAGATGGTACATATCCAGAGTACGTAGCATTCAACACTAAGTCAGTGCCTCACGTGCTGCTTCATCGTCCTAAGATGTAAGTAATTTTTGTGAGTTTTTTCACAGAATCACAGAATGTTAGGGCGTGGAAGGGACCTCTAGAGATCATCTAGTCCAAGCCCTCTGCCAGAGCAGGGTCACCTAAAGTAGGTCATATATGATTGCATCCAGGTGGGCTTTGAATGTTTCCAGAGAAGGAGACTCCACAACCTCCCTGGGCAGCCTGTGCCAGTGCTCTGTCACCCTCACGGAGAAAAAGGTTTTTCTAATGTTTTTCTGGAACCTCCTATGCTCCATCTTGCAGCTTTGGACCTTTCAATCCAACGTACCTACAATAATGTAAGGGTAAGTTTTCAGCCCAGCATAGTGTTGAAACAAAAGGGAGGGCATATGGCGGTGTGCCAAGATACTGGGATATGGAGCAAGGGAAAATAAAGCTTGTGCACACTTGTCCACCATGACTTGTGAGAACTGGTATCCCATTCATTGGTATCTACTGGTGCATGGTCTTCTGTGAATCATATCCAGACATTGTCCAGCTGAGAGTTAGTTTGCTTCAGCCACACTTGTGCTTTGTGAATGTGTTAGTAATTAAGTGGTATATGTGACTAGCTGCACAGCTTTTAGCTTGCTGCTGTTCGAACTGTAACTACTGAGCCTATCACGTCTCAATGCTGCAGCATCTTTCAATGACAAGTGGCTGCTCAGCCATTTGCGTATATGTGCCACTGCTCACCCTGGGATCTCAGGCTTTCCAGTGCTCCCTGACATTAAGTTATGGCAACTGTCTGTCCAGAGGAAGGGTGGAGTTGCTTTATGTGGAAACCAGAGCACAAAGAGAGAAGGCAAGGTGTTAGATTCTCTCCTTACCAAGGGAGCAGACACAGCTGGGGAATGCCTCTCCAACCAGCAACTGAAAAATGCATCCAAGCCCAGAAGTGCAGATACTGTCACACTTAATCAGCATTAACTCATGTAGACTTCTTTGTGGCCCACAGCTTCCTGTGTTACTTTGTCAGCCCCTTTGGTTTATGTCCTATCATGCACATTTGTTTCCTTGCTTCCCTTTTGTACATTTTCTAGTGCTATTTCCTTTCCCTGTAGAGAAACAAGGGGAACAGCATCTCCTAGATTAAGCTGACTCATTACTCCAAGGTGTTTCTACTGAACAATGCTGCATTATTCTTTCTCTGACAGATCAATGACACACCTGTGACACACAAAGGCTGACAACCCTCAGAGATCCTCTGTGTTGTAGCATTATCTACAACATCAGCAAGTCTCCACAGGCTGCTAATAGGTGGGTTACACAAAGAGTTCAAATTCCAAAAATCATTACAATTATTTCTTCAAAGGTTGTGTTGTGCACTTAGTACAAATATCAATGCCACAGAGTGCTACAGAAGTCCTGACAGAATGAGCTGCTTCTTCCATTTTCTATAATAAAATACCAAGGTAAAGTACTGAAATTTTGCACTTTTTAATCCATGCCCATGCCTGTGTTTTAATTTTTTTCATGTTTGATGAAATTTTTTACTCAGGACAAAATATGAACATGGTTCAGTGTCCCTTCCCATTTGTGGTATCAGCATATGACTCCTTCCCTCTCAGGGGGTCAGGGACACATTCTTGTAGGTGACTCCTTCTTGGCATCACATCCCTCATTGTAGATGAATTGTAATCATTGCTTAACTGTGAGTGGATACTTCAGAAGGGCTTAAATTGTTGAACATTATGAACGTATCAATTTCTCCATCATTTCATTCCATCAAAAACTGTTTAAACATAATTTCCTACTGTAAAAGTGCTGAACAGGAAATTACACATCATCACAAGGTATGCTGGTTTTGTACTACAGTTCCTCTCCAGATCAGGATACAACTTTGTTGTTTTGGGATTTTTTTTCATGGGAATAGCATTTTTGGACTGACTGAGGACACTCTTTGTTTCTTAAGTCCCAGGATGGCTGTTATTCTATGATAATATAACCTCCTGATGTATCTCTCTAAAGATAAAAATTATATTCATGCAATATGAGAGAAGAAAGATATGAAAAAGGTCCTTATAATGTTCATTGATAAATAGGAAAAAATTATGGAGTGCTGTAGTTTTCTTGCTTTATCAGATATAGAAGAAAAATTTCCTCAGAAAGAATTATCCATAAAATGCTCTTTTCTCTACTGTAAAAAAAGAACAACAGCAGCAGTAAAACAGAATCTTGAAAGCAATTAGTGTAGGATATTTACCAAATCGTATTCTTGATTGTAGAGACTTTTTTTTTTTCCTTAATATCTTTGTGGCAAGGTGAGTAATTCTAAGCATTCTTTATTTTTTCTTGATTGTCTCGCAATTCCACACTATAATTTGTTGTGCAGTTATTAATCTAGAAATTATGTTTGATCAGCTCTATTTCCAGCCAAAACAGATCCCAATGTATGACACACTTACACTGACAGTGTTTAGAGCTACATCTATTTACTTACATTATTCTAGAAAGGCGTTAAACAGTCATTTATCTGGATAGACAGAAAATCTAATTGTAGTAACTCTGGTTTATCTTGATGAAAAGTTGCAATTTTAAGAAGTAAATTCTGGTTATTATGGCTGCTACTGGAAAATTTGTTGTGCAATACTTATATCCTGCAGCCAGCAAATCCTTGTTAAAATCTTTAATAGGTCTGAGAGACCAGATGAAGCGAGACAGCAAGAGTGCGAGCAATTAAGTGAGCGAATCTTATTAAAGTTTTCTCTGTCTAGAAATTAAATGCCAGGTGACTGAATAGAAATATATGATGAAGAGAAGTCACAAGGAAAACTCTATAAACAATTTTGCTGTGCCTACACTTGTCATTCTTAATATATTTCTCAGTGTAGTTTTAATAGTACTAGAGGTGTTTGAGAAAATGTTCAAGTAAACCAGAAAGTCCAGACACACGACAGAAAGTTAGTGAAGACAGAAATCAAGAGATGCAAGTGTCTGAGAACTTGAAATACTTTTATGCCTGAGGGTTTCAGGAGAAGCAGTTAAGATTTTTTTTTTTTATGTTTCTTTTAATTTGGAATATCTGTACACAGAAAAAATATTTCTGAGCTTGTACTTTTCAGGGGAAACAAAAAAAGACAGGTATTAAACAATTTGACCAATAAGGTAACAACTTCCAAAGCTGAAGAATTTTTGGAGTACAGACAGACTACCTGAATTTTAGATTTCTAATTCATGATGGAGTATGCTGGACTGCATTCTTAGCTGCCCTATTCAGTTAGACAATGCTCTTGGCCTGTAAAGTTCATAGAATCCAATTTAGTGACAACTACAGGTGCAGAAATTATCAAAGGAAGACGATGTTGGCTGCTGGATATCCCAGGGGCAATGTTGAAGCTCCTGACTCTGAACAGAACATGTTACAGCCCCTGTTGGATAGCAGGTTCTTGAGCAGTTGACTGAGCCAGGCACCATGAACTTCTCCAGTTCCCACTCTAAAATCACTTTCTGCAACTGCAGGAGAAATAAGAACAGTGACTTTTCCTCTGTGTGAATTCCTTCTTCTGTCAGCAAAGCTGTGGGATACACCCTTGCATAATAAATACTGTCAACTGCCATTGACATGTCAGTCATTGCTAAGGCCAGAAGCAGTGGTATAGCCATTTCTCCTCCAACTGGAGGAAACTACAGCACTGCATCTTTGGTTTTCTCCTCTGTTAACTCAATGGCACAATGTCTGCTTCTTAATAAGAGCATTTTCTTGTGAGGCAGGCTAATTGCTACAACAATATAAAATATATGTAAACCCCATCTTTATTCTGTTTTCTGTATCATTAATCTGCTATTATCTTTTACATGGAAGAATTCATTGCAGAGGACTAAAATTCTGCCTGATGCTTTCAAATAGTCTTCAGATGCTTCCATGCTGTTTCTTCAAATTTACTGTATAGTCGTTTATTCTCTTTGCTCATATTCTCCTGATTGCAAACCATTTATTATGAGTATTTTTTTCTTTCTTCAGATTTTTAAATCTGAAACACATTGTGTAGGTGGAACTGGGGACAGGGTTTGACTTCTGTTCCATGACTTAGTAAGTAGATAGCAAACTGGGAGAAGAAGGAGATAATTCCGTACAGAGATATATTGACTAGCTGGATCTGCAAATCCTAAAAATGCATCATGTATAACAAAAAGAAATGCGAAGTTCTGCACCTGAATAGTTTGATGAAGAGGAGGCTGAGGGGGGTTCTCATCATGCTCTACGATTACTTGAAAGGATATTGTAGAGGGGTTGGTGCTGGTCTCTTCTCACAGGTAATTAGGGACAGAACCAGGGGGAATGGTTGCAAGTTGCAACAGGGCAAGTTTAGGCTGGACATTAGGAAGAAATTCTTCACAGAAAGAGTGCTCAGACACTGGAACAGACTGCCTAGGGAGGTGGTTGAGTTGCCATCCCTGGATGTGTTCAAGTGTCGTTTAGATGTGGTGTTGGGTGATATGGTTTAGGGGTGAACTTGTAGTGTAGGGTTAATGGTTGGACTCGATGATCTCAAGGGTCTTTTCCAATGTGAATTGTTTTATGATTCTATGATTCTATGATTCTATGATTCTATAATCCTAAACAGCAGTACCAACTCAGGGATCAATGTCTGGGATGTAGATCTGCTGGATAAAAACTGAAAGGCTGGTGGAGAGCAAGATGAACATGAGTCATATGTGTGGCCTTGCAGGAATGAAGGCCAACTGTGGTTTTGATTGTATATATCAACAAGAATATATTCAGCAGATGAAGATATGTGATTATTCAGGACACATGCAAACTAAAGTATTCAGCTTTGGTCCACCTTCATATAGAAAAATAAAAATTGGAGAGAGTGTGACAGAGGGCCACCAAGATGGCTGGAGAATTAGATGGATGAAGGAATTTTGAAAAAAAATGGGACCAATTCAGCCTAGAGAAGAGAAAGCTCAAGGGGAATATAATCACAGCCTTCCAAGGCCTGAAAAGTAGCTACAGAGAAGGCGGAGCTACTTCCTTCAAAAGGATGCACATGACAAGAGGCTGCGAACACAAGGAAAAATTCTGTCTAGTACATGAAATAATTCTTCATGGTGAGAACAATTAAACATTTGAATAAATTACTCAGAGAACTGATGTGATCTCCTTCACTGGAAATACTTGTACTTAGCTTGCCACAGATAACCCAATCTAAGACCCTGCTCAACAGGCAACCAGACCAGATATTCTCAGATGGTCACCACTGTTCTAGGCTGTTCTGTGATTCCAGGGCTCAAAATAAAGCTCTAGTGTACAAGAGGATGGTTGAAGAATCACAGAATCATAGAATATTTGGGGTTGAAAGGGATCTTTAAAGGTCATCTAGTCTGTCCTGCAGTGAGCAGGGACATCTTTAACTAGATCAGTTGCTGAAAGATCTGTCCAACCTCCCGCTGAAAGTTTTGAGGGTGAGGCCTTCTGCAGCTTCTCTGGCTAACTTGTTTCTGCGTTTCATCACCCTCACTGTAAAAAATTTCTCACAATCCTCTCAGGCCTTGAATGTATGAGGAGAGATACCAGATAATCAGGATTAATGAATTTTAAAAATGCTTACAAACTTTTCCAGTCTGAATCACGCAGGCCTTGCCTGAGGCACCAGTCCTGGAAAAAAATTATGCTGTGTTTATTGGCAGCACAATTTAAGTGTAATTTTCTCTTGTCATATTGAGATAAAATAATTGCTTGCACATTCCCTGGTTACAAAAGGTTCAGTAACATTCTTGTCTGGCTCATTTGTTTGATTTTGTGCTAATTCTTTGGCAATAACACCAGGACCATATCACCAATTTTTACAGTATGTAAAGCACTTTTTCCATCCAACAGAAAATATATCAAGGGTGTTTCATTAGTTGGGCTATAACTTTCTGTCTTTATAACAATCATTGATCCAGTGTAATTTCATCAGAGTTTGAGGCCCTAGTTACTCTGTATGTCATTGGTTCCTTTCTCAGTTTAATCAACTCTGTGTAAATCTAAACCTTTTAAAACTGTATAATTTAAATCTAATGTTTTCAGAGAGACAATTTATATTATTTTGGGAGAAATGAGAATAAAAAAATGCTTGATTTAAAAAACCCCTCTTGATTTAAAAAATCTCTTTGATTTTGCAAGGCTCTTTTCCTATCCATTTGTATTTCACATTGTAGATATTTTGGATAAGAACCTTGTTTTTTCATGTCAAGATTTCTTCTTATTTATTTTTTTTCTCCTTTTACCATCCATTCTACTACTCACCCTTTATTCCAAATAAAAAAAAGAGGGAAAAAACCAACCAAACAAACAAAAAAGCTCAAAATCATAAACGCTGAAAATGTGGAAACATATATTTATTTTCCTCACTTCAATGTTTGAGGCAACAACTTTAAAAGAAGTGTAATAAGAAAAAAGGGAACAAGAAGGGCTCTGTCCTGCTCATACCTCTATTGACAACCTGGATGGAGGCATAGATTAAGCACTTAGCAAGTTTGTAGATGACACCAAATTGGAGGGGGAAGGATACGCCCAAGGGCAGGGTTGTTCTTCGGAGAAGTCAGAGTGATGGGTCCCCAAAGCCCTTATGTGAATCAGCAAGGACAGACACCAAGTCCTGCCCTGGGAAGGAAGACCCCCTGGCAGATACAGGCTAGGGGCTGAGAGGCTGGGGAGCAGCTCTGTGGGAGAGGCTCTGGGATCCTGGCTGGCACCAAGCAGGATGTGAGCCAGCAGCATGCACTGGCAGCAAGAACACGTAGCAGCACGCTGGACTGCGTTAGCAACAGCACTGCCCGCAGATCGAGGAAAGGGAGCATTCCCCTTTAGACTCTACTGGGAATGCTGCTTCCTGTTGGGTATCCCAGTAGAGACAGACTTGGACAAACAAAGGCAACTCCAGGATAACCCCCAGGACGGTCAGTGTGGGAGCAGTGGCCTTATGAGAAGGTGCCAGAGCAACTAGGCTTGCTGTGAGACCACATCAACCACCTATACCTACCTGTGGGGAAGGTACCGAGACCAAGGACCCCAGCTTTTTTCAGGAGGATGTGGGACAGTGGGCAGGGAACACGGGAGGTTCAGGTTGGTCTAGGTGACCAAGAAGTTAAATGTGTCATCCAGTGAGGTTGTGCAGTCTCCATTCTTGGAGGTCTGTCAAGAAAAAATCCTGAGCAGCAATGCTTTGAACACAAGCCTGGACTAGAGTCCTCCTGAAGTCTCTTCCCATCTGAGTTATTCTGTAATTTTAGGATATAAAAAAAAATGAACTACATTAAAATCAAAAGAAAAGAAGTGAGTTTAAAATATAGTTATCTGCACTTACGCCTCCACCCCACAGAGGAGGTAGAAATATATTTCTACTTTAAACTTTAAAAAATTTAAACAAAGCCTTATATTTTAGTAAAATTGGAGCAAATGTTTCCATAACAGTATTGTTTTTTCTAAGTTGAAACAACTCCTGGAATTAAAAAAAAAATGTTTATGTTCAGCTCTGAGTTTCTGTGTTTGGTTTTTGAGTGCTTACTGAAATAACCGAAAATCCTATTGAAGTTAGCCTAATACACAGTGAGGTGATCATGAATAATCTGAAACAGGATCAGATCCTTACAATTTGGAGCCTCTGCATGTTCTGGCTGCTCACCAGATTTTCTTTTTCCTAAAACTCTAAGTGGCTTCTTTGAGTATTTATACTGCAACACATGCATTTATACTGAATGAAATCCTATACTTCTGAATCTTTTCTGTGAGCAGTTGTATTTGTATATCCTATTTTTAGTGAAATGGAAAAAGACTCAGCTTTCCAAATAAATGTACTGAATCTTTGAGTGAAAAGAGGTAGGGTTTCTTTTAATCTTGCTTGTTTGTTTGTTTGAATGATAGCATCCAGCTGCCCAGTAGAAATTGTTAGCATTTTAGATGATTTTGTAGATTTCATAGATTTTTCACAGCTGGAAAATGTTAGAAAAATCAAATTAAACAAAGGGTGAAGGAAATACTCTCAGGTTTGCATGATAAACCATTCACTTGAGCTCTTTCCACTGTAGAGTGCATCAGGCATTCGAAAGTTAGACAGATGGCATTGAAACCATATCTTGATGATTACTTCTCACAACTTTTTTTAGATATTTCAACTTTTTTTTTTTTAACAGAGTATGATTTTTATGGAAACCTCCCTTACTGAGTCATTTGCAAGCAAATTATTTCATTCTTATAAATGTGGTGATCCTAAGACAATTACCTGAATATGTGATACTGCTTTTAGTTTATGCAAGGATTTCATGCGGACTTTTATAGATATATGAACTCCTTTTTCTCTTCTTACATATAAAAATGTCTTCCAAGCATATCTCCTATTTTATGTCATTTGCAAACAAGACTCCTCTAAAATCACTACATACAGTCAAAAGCTAGGGAAAATGGAAAAAATTAATTTCCCATTGGAATTCTTTAAATGAATGATTTCATATTCTTACAACTTATCATACAAAGTCTTAGCATAAAATTTCACAGGATGATGTGAAATGACACTAGATATCATTTAGTAAGGGCCAATTTAGATTGACTGAAGGCTGTCCTGAGACTTCTTGTAAACTCATGTATCCTCTTATAAGTCTTATGATTCACACTTTCACTCTGTGCAAAAAACTATACCAAAAAGATTGAAAGAAAATATCTAAATTATATGACCAGAGAATTTAAACTCACTTTCTGTTTCTGGTATTTGATTTAAGGAGGAACTTATATAAATGTATGAGATAGAATATTGTTGTCATTTAACTGTTTATGCCTCATTTGTGTCTGTGGGCAAATGTGTGTATCTGCCAAAATCTAAAGGATTGTTATTTTTGCATCCACAAATGAATATCTCCCATGAAAAAGTCAAAAAACTTTAGAGAGAAAGTAATATAAAACTATCATATAACCTGATGCATTTATTTTTATCCATCACTTTTTGAGTCTATTAGCAGGAATAGTATGATGTAAATTAATATTTGTTTGTGCCATTAAAAATATCTTTTTATCCTCAAAATTTGCAGATTTTCTTTTGGCCAGTAGCAATTCATTTTAATGCTTTCTGATAGTCACAAGAAAAACCTGCTTATTTCGTAGTCTAAATTGAATCAAGACCAAAGTTGTTTACTGATTTCTTAACAACATGTGAATAACATGTAAATAAGCAATCAGTGAACAATATATTCTGGACTGATATCAGTAACACAGTAGATAATCTGCAATATTAGACACTTGCAAAATAAAATAATGATAACAATCAGCAAGTTTGCAGATGACACCAAGCTGGGAGGAAGTGTCGATGTGCTGGAGGGTAGAAAGGCTGTACAGAGAGACCTGGACAGACTGGATCGATGGGCCCAGGCCAACTGCATGAAATTCAATAAAGCCAAGTGTAGGGTCCTGCATTTTGGTCACAGCAACCCCATGCAATGCTATAGGCTTGGGGAAGGGTGGCTGGAAGGCTGTACGGCGGAAAAGGACTCGGGTGTTTTATTTGACAGCCGACTGAATATGAGCCAGCAGTGTGCCCAGGTGGCCAAGAAGGCCAATGGCATCCTGGCTTGTATTAGGAATTTTGTGACCATCAGAAGAAGGGAGGTGATTGTCCCTCTGTACTCAGCACTGGTGAGGCCGCACCTTGAGTATTGTGTTTGGTTTTGGTCACCTCAGTATAGGAGAGATATCGAGGTGTTGGAGTGAGTGCAGAGGAGGGCAACATGGCTGGTGAAGGGCCTGGAGAATAGATCTTACGAGGAGCGATTGAGGGAGCTGGGTCTGTTCAGTTTGACGAAGAGGAGGCTGAGGGAGTCCTCATCATGCTCTACAATTACTTGAAAGGACATTGTAGAGAGGTTGGTACTGGTCTCTTCTCACAGGTAATTAGGGACAGAACCAGGGGGAATGGTTGCAAGTTGCAACAGGGCAAGTTTAGGCTGGACATTAGGAAGAAATTCTTCACAGAAAGAGTGCTCAGACACTGGAACAGACTGCCTAGGGAGGTGGTTGAGTCGCCATCCCTGGATATGTTTAAGTGTCGCTTAGATGTGGTGTTGGGTGATATGGTTTAGGGGTGAACTTGCAGTGTAGGGTTAATGGTTGGACTTGATGATCCCAAGGATCTTTTCCAACCTGAATTGTTCTATGATTCTATGGTTCTCTGAATAATAACAATAACAACAATAACAATGATAATAATAATAACAGTAATACTAATTCTATAACTAATCCCCCAAAGTTCATATCACATGAGCACAAACAAGTTTGTTCACAGCTTACTCCCTGTTGAACACATGTAATCCCCCATCCCACTGAGCATGGGGGCTGCCCAACTTGCATTCCCCACCTGTATGAGACATGGAAGTCCCAGCCCTGTGTGTATCCCTGCTATCCTTACAACCTGCTGCGACACACACACTAATGGGAAAGGACCCCTTTGAGGTCTCTTGCACGCACACTTGCAGTGGGTCCTCACTTACTGTCTGAATGCTGAGAGGAGCAGCCACTTGCTGTGACAGAACCCTCAGGCCATCAGGAAAGGAGGCTGCTCCCTCTGGCCTGGGCAAGGGCTGTAATTCCACAGGATGAGTTCTGGCAGTGCCAAATCACGTTTTGCTCCTGTCCTTTCCACTGCAGGGTCTCTGCAAAGAAGGAAAGGCCTGTGGGGACAGCAACAATCCATGTTATGCAGTGTTTCAATGTTGGTCTCTGTCTCCTTTGTTGTGTTAGATTAAGTGCCACCATGAGGAAAGACGAGGTCAAGGGGAAAAATCTCTTGTAGGATGCCACAAAGCTATAGCTTCTGTTGCAGAGCAAAGCTCAGATTGCCTCTATGAAAAAAGATCTTACACAAATACACAAAGTGCATTTAAAAACATTTTAATAACAAAATATACGTCAAAACCACACTGAAAATTAGATTTCAGCTCAGTTAACTGATTTTACCTGTATTATACAATAGCAATTACTGTGTAAATAGGATCATAGAATCATAGAATGGCCTAGGCCGGAAGGGACCTTAGAGATCATCTAGTCCAACCTACCTGTCACAGGCAGGGACACCTCACAACTAGATCAGGCTACTCAACGCTCCATCCAACTTGGCCTTGAACACCTCCAGGGAGGGGGAAACCGCAACATCTCAGGGCAATTTATTCCAAAATTTTTGCCGCCCTCATACTGAAGAATTTCTTCCT
>NW_009737098.1:0-21776 GCF_000703405.1 Apaloderma vittatum
AATTATGATATAAAACCCAAGAACCTGGGAGTAACATTCATCAGAGGGTGAAAGTTTTGCCAGTTACTCAGAGACGTGTCCCTGCCTGGGGTGGATGAAGAGAACGCACCTGTCAACTGTTTCATCAGGTATTGAGGTTCTTTTCTCCCAATTTAACAATCATTTTCTCTGTCTTTTTAACCCCCAAACTAAGAGGTCTCTCCCCTCCCAGGTGACTTACTTATAGTATGATTTGCGTGGAGAGGTTAGAGCTGCAGTCATAAATACTTAGCATGATCTCTATAATCTTCATTAGCATATTCCGAAGTGTCAACTCTAATATGTATTTCATAGGTAATGAGGCAAAGGTCAGTCATCACATGTGGCAGCCTTTTCTAAAAAACAAAGAACCACACTAGTTCCTATTTTCTTCTTGTTTTTGCTGACCAAAAGCAAGGCTGTTCTGCTTACACAGGGCTTGCTCCTTAGGTGTGTCCTGTGAAGCCAGGAGCATCTCCACTTCCTTGGATGGCACTAGAGATAGGAAGGACAGTCTTAATTGTCTTTCTGAGCACAGGGGCCTCACCTAATTATCCAAATGCCACATTCTGCTAAAACTTCATTCTGAATTGAAGACTGGGGACATTTTCTGGAAGGAACACAACTTGTATAATAATGATTTACAATATCCATGTGTTAAAGAGAAACAAAAATATTCTCTTTTCTCTAGTGTATTAGACACTAGCACTGTTAAAGCAGGAATATCTGCCTCGGCAGAGTCCTGGTGATAAAAAAAAAAAGAGAAAGAAAAACTGACACATTAGTGTCTCAAACCAATTTGATTAACACTGGATATATCAAAAACAGCTTTGCTTAAAACATAGTTGCATGAAACTTTAGAGGTTTTATGATAAATTTACATTATTTTTGAAAGTTATTTTGTTAGATTAACACTGGCAATAGTAGTAAATCTTGGCCATTTTAATTTTTTTACCATACTACCCAAGAAATCTGTGCAACTTCAACAAAATTATTGACTCATTCTGCCTTGAGAGGATTATCTGTTCCCCACTGATGTCAGCTTTTGACATGTGTATGTTCTGGAGCCAGAATTCGGTACTTAGTTTACTATCTCAACAGGAATAGGAGTGACGAATATCTGGGGATGATTTCACAGATTGCCAAAGCACACCCATCTCTTGGGGAAAAGCTATTCCAGCGTAAACAGTTTTGATGTTGCCAGCTTGCACAATATTTGATATTTCTTAGCTCTCCAGCTGTTCTCTAAACTTCACATATACAGATACAACATTTTTTTCTGGAGAAGAAAATAGTCTGTACTGCTCAGGTCTGGGGAGGACTTAGGATGAAGCTTGAAGATCTGAAGGCTCTTAGCCACAAAAACACCACCCTTACTTATTTAAAAAAAGTCAGACATTATTTTATTTGGGGCATTATTTTCTATTATTATTATTTAGATTTGTAATCTGGAGGGGAGGAATTTGGGAGAGAGTCTTTTCAGTCCTTATTATTGAGAATACTGTAGAATCATAGAATGGCCTAGGCTGGAAGGGACCTTAGAGATCACCTAGTCCAACCTCCCTGTCACGGGCAGGGACACCTCTCAACTAGATCATGATACTCAAGGAAGAATAAATAAATATGATATGCATTCAAACTCCAGAGATGCCATTGCAATCCTAGTTGCATAAAGACATCCAGCTTTTTCTTCTACTAACTTCTAAAGAGTAAGTCCATCTTTCTCTCGTAAATAAGGAGTGGAAATCTCCATTAAACAGAAATAATTCCATATTAGATTCTTCTGCACTTTCATTGAAACTTACTTAACAATTAGCATATAAGGGAGGAGTCCCCAAGTTTTGTTCATCATGGAACAAATAAAACATCAGTCCCAGAACACTATTACAAAATATACATGAAAAATGTTGGGTTTTTTTCTAACAATTATGAGGTGACATATTACATATAGAAAGTTATATTAAAATCAAACCTATATTTCCTTAATTTACCCAAAGGCAGGATCTTCACAGCTAAATTTTCTCGCTCATAATTTGAGACAACATGGGTTCGAAATGAGTTATCACAATATAAATCTTAATTTACCCAAAGGCAGGATCTTCATAGCTAAATTTTCTCGCTCATAATTTGAGACAGCATGGGTTCGAAATGAGTTATCACAATATAAATTCCGTAATGAAATTTCCAGTGGTCACCTCTGCATTCAACTTGGATTTAGCTGAGAAGGTTTTCTCACAACTCTGTGTGCTTCCAGAGAGAGAAGTTAATCCCTAGGAGTGCTAGAGAATCACTGGGTAAACTGATAATAGTACATTTTTATGATTCTGTCAAGTATAGCCACAATTAAAAAGTCCCTTTGAGGACTGAATACAAAGGCTTTGCAAACCACAAGCGGTCTATGGGCTGCGATACAGAGAATCTTAAGCTGGCGGATATTGACGTAGCCCTATTAAAGTCAATGGCATTAACACCTCTTTTATACCAGCTAACAATCTGGCCTGTGATCTGCCCCCTACCCTCTCCATTATACACTGTGTTAACAGATTGTCAGACATCCCCTTGAGAGAAAACATATATCCTGACAGACGAACTAGTTTTACATCTACACATGATTTCCAAACAAAAAGCCTGATCTGAAGTCCAGTAAAATAAAGAACAATTCCCGGAAAATGTACCTACTTTCTAACTTTTTAACTTTTTCTTTCTTTTTTTTTCTCCTTTCTAAAGGAGTAAGCTAAGAACAGTATAGCAAGGAAGGCAAAAGCAACCTCAATAGAGCTATTATTTCCCCTCCTGCACAGGTGGTAAGCTCAGCTTTTCCCCTCCCAGTGTTACACTCAGTGCAGCTGTATCAAAGCATGTATAATTAATTAATTATACATGCCGTAGTATATAATTAAGTATAGGAGTGGTGTAAAGGGGGGGATACATCAATGATTTTATAGAAGAAGAGAAGTAGGAGGCATATTGTAACTCTGATTCACAGTTTGTAGGTTTCTCCACCCCCTGGGGCAATGCAACTGCCCTCTGTAATTGAACCCTCAGCTTGTACTTTTTTTTCCCCTTTGTTCTTTTCTTTTCTTTTTTCTTTTTTTTCTTCCACAGCAGAACAATAATGTCAAAAGATAAACAGACTGTGATCAGCTTCAGCCAAACTGTGGAGGCAAGAGACTGAGATTTTAAAAGTAACAAAACGTGAAGGCAGTGAGCACTGAATCAGTCTGCAGTACAGAGCAAGACAGTGCTGGTGCAGTTAGAAGTGCAGCAGTGAAGTTCAGCAGAGGCATAGAAGTCATACGTGCATGGTATTTTTTTTCCAAGTGATCGATAAGTGCACTTTTCCTTACTAGAATGCTAAAGCCTGTAAAAAAGAGGAACCATCTGGGACGAGATACTCATGTTCTTTTTATGTGGGGTTATACTGATGTCTGATATGATTGCAAATGCCCATTTAGATGATAAACTGTAATTCACATGCTTTAGTTTTGATAGTGTCTATTTGAGAACACAGAGGTAACATCAGTACCTACGTCCTCTCCCATACGGACTTCTTGAATATTTCTTCACTGTCATTATCCTGCAAAAGAAGCAGAGAATGGGATGATTTTCTTCTGTCTGTTGTCAGGATGCTAATGAATGTCTTTAGCTCTTTGCATTTTTATTTCTGTTGTGCTGGAAAAATCTCACATAAAAGTTTCATTTTTCATGCAAAAAGCAAGAAAGAAATTAAAAAATGTTGAGAACTCAATCTTTTTGTAAAAATATGTAAAATCGGAAGTAAACCTAGAGTTTAAGTCAAATTACTCTGCCAGTTTTGCTGGATAGTGCTTGGCCTTGTCATCCATCCAGGTTTATATTTGTGTTTCCATCACTGAAAGTGTAAAGACAACTTTTAGTTCTTGCTTAGATGAGAAAATATGTGTGTAAGGCTTGTTGTAATTCATGTGTGGCAGTCTTCTGTGTATCTGTTGAAAAAGTCTTACAGACTATAACATTTGCAATAAATTACTTGGCTACAAAGGGATTTTCTTAAGACTTCAGGGGAACTTGGGTTGCCTGGGGTTTATTTGTTTTGTATTGGAGATAATGTGAATGTGGATGAGTCCATCCTCTCAAGTTACACATAATTTCAATAAGGTTATTTATGGTTTATGCAACTTTCTAAATGGCTGTATTTTAGAAAGACACAGAATACCAACAGCCCAAATGCTACTTCCTACATTATTTCAACGACTGTGTTATTTGGAACCACCTACACACGTGCAAACTGTTTTACCTCCAAACTCATTAAAATACAGTTTCTGATATTTTCATGGAGAAAACACATTGCTATGCAGGTCAGTAGTTTCTATCTGAAAGCTGTTACAAAATAATTTGCCAACAAATAAGTGTTATGGTGGGTTTCATTTTCCTTCCTTAAACCAGATTCTATCTAGTGGAAGTTATTTCTGTATTTTCTATAAAATAAAAAATTTAAATAAATATAAATATAAAATATGCTTTATATTTGTTTTATTTTTTCTTACAAATTGTTTTTTAACAGTTGTAGAAACAACTAGCAATTTAAGCTATCTAAACAACAAGATAAAACATGACTGGCTATAGCGAGCCTGTTTGCTTTCTGTGTATTAGCAGTGCAGATGCCTTTTCTGCTCCCAGTGTTTAAACAGTGGCTGAACAGTATAAGAGATACATTACTGCCCAAGAGCTCCAGGCAGAGTTTTCACCAACACAGTTCTTGTACATTCCCAGTGCCATTAAACTTGACATCACTAAAATGATAACAGAACTGATCTCTGGTGCGTCTTTCCATAATCTACGTATGTATTCCACAGTAAATAATATGAGTCACATATGATGATCTTATGCTGAGGCATTCTTTAATCTCAATTTTTTGGCTTACTGGTTTTGCTCACTCTGAATGAGGAGCCTGGGAGAACTGCACCTAAACTATACAGCTGACTTAAAACTGTAGGGCCTTACGACCTATTCTCAATATTAAAAAAAATTGTCAATTAGAATTTGAGATTTTTTTAATATAAAAACCCAGAAACTGACAACAGTTTTATCACTTCCCTTCAGTATGTAAAACTGCTAGACACATTCTTTTCCCTGTTTTTTTAGGGTGGTTGTTTGTTTTTTGGTGTTTTTTTTCTCCACCAACACCTGTTACATGTCTTTTATCACAGCAAAGGCAGTACTATTCACACTGGTAATTATGTTTTTTTTCTTGAGAATCTGTGATTTTACCTCTGGAAAGAGGACTGGCAATTTATCATGAAGGGATTAATGATTCATAAAATAGATACGGTTTTTACAATAGTCTTATAACACCTATGATGTTTCATACTTTAGAACCAAACTCAAAATTCAAAGCTTGTGACTCAAAGCATCATGGATTTTGAAATACTCCATTTTATTTCAATTTACTTTTCTGCATGTGTTGGTCTACAAAAGATTTTCTCCAATGCCAAACCTTCCTCGAATTAATTGGACATTGTGACATCTACTCATCCAGTTAGTATGAGTTGTTCACAAGTTTTGGAAAGAATTACCACTTCGTTAGTGATTTTTAAGAGGTTCTTCAGAGAACGAACTACTTCGGGAGCGAACAAGCTAATTTAAATTGCTGTTAAACTCTCTGGGGTTATGACAATTGGTATTAGCAAAGGATTGTGTGTTTACATTGTGCCTAAGGGATGAATATGTGTTTGATAGCATTCCCCTACAGCCTTGTGTTAAGCTTTATTGCATTTGCCTAGAAGCAATGTCAATTTTTTCTTCACCCATACAGCTAGTAACAACAGTAGTCCATCTCTTCTTCATTTTCTGCTGTTTCAGCAGGTCTTTTGTTTCATAGTTTAGTCTCAAGAACTGATGCCACTCTTCTGTGCATGCGTTCATAAACAACCTTAGAATGTAACAACGAGTAGAAATGAAAATACTTCTTCCTCCTACCATAGATCTTGATTTTATTTTTTTTTTCTGGAAGGCATTCCAAGCTTAGAGCAGCAACAATATCAGAAAAGACAGATATCTTAAGAGTAATGGAAATGGATTGGATTATTTTCTAAATTTGTAGAATAAAAGAAAGAAAAAGAAAAAACAAACAAGCAAAAAACAACAAAAAAAAGAAACCCAACAAACCAACAAAAAATCCCACTCATAAGGCTGGAGGAAAATTTGAGGTCTAGACCCAAGGAGAAAAGAGACTGATGATGTGATTATGAAAGGTAAATTTCATGTCATTATATTATAAATTTTAATTTCTACAGGCATAGTCTCACAGACAGTGCAAATAATTCCCTATCTACCTATTTATTTATTATTTCCTTAAATCATCTGATGCACTTTCAAGGTCTTCATGTTGCTTAGCCAGAAAGGTAGGCTGGACAAGAGCTGAAAGATTCCATGAGAATATGACAACAGTCTGAGAAAGAGCATGCCTCAATAAGAAGGTAGATAATCAAACAGAAAATGCAATTTAGGATATACAGATTGCTCTCTTAAATGTCCCTCTGATGGGGAACTCTGGTACTAGCATGATACACAAAAGTGTGTTCTTTGTGAAATGTCATTGTTAAAATATTTCATCTTTAAACTATTTAATTAGTATCAATCCAAGAATTCTCTAACTATATACAATGCAGGGAACTGTATATAAAATGTTAAGGCATGTATCATTCCAAAAATTGTGAAGCTCCTCACACCTTAAGTGGGAACAAAGCAAATCAATTCAATCTTTGTCCATGGGGAGTTGGGATAAGTTTTCTGGTATTAGGAAAAAAAAATAAAAATCTTGTTTCTTTGTCTTCCTCCATCCATTTGGCTCTCCACAGATGCATATGTGTTTTCTTTAAAAATCTCATGTAAATCTGCTTGTAAAGGGCAACATGTACTACACTACTACTCCCTCATAGTGGTGGTTCTGAAAAAAGGCTGATATTGTATGTCTGGGATTTTGCTTTGCTTTTGTTTGGTTGTTCAATTTGAAAAAAGATTGAAAAGTATGTCAAGAGCTTAATAAGACAAAGCTCATTCAGGTACAGCAAACTACAGTGTCTCTAGCTATTCAAAGTCCAAACGTTCTTCCTGGTATGTCCACGTAAATCATATTAACTTCACTGATGTTACAGGGACATAAGAGACCACAGTTTGGCCTGCCATGTATAGAGGTTATAACAGAAGGCAATTAACTACAATCTATACTGGTACACGCTGTCCTACAATGTTTTTTTCATTGACATTTTAATCAATGGAGGTTTTATGACAGATTTCTGTAGAGTATTTTTTAACAATCCTAGGGAGTAAATTATTGGTAATTGCTGTTGATTATTCTTATTTACAGAAACTACACTTACAGCTTCAGGTGAAGAGGATGGTTGTCAGGATTTTTGGGGGTTTTATATCGTTGCAATTATTGACTGTGTCAATTAACTTCTTTCTTGCTGCTTTTTTCCAAAGACCGGAGAAAACTCCTTAGCAGTACCATGACAAAAATAATCTCAGCATTCTTTTGCCACTAATGATGCACTAACATAATAAGTTAAATTTACTTATTATGATTTAAAAATACATTTCCTATGCACAAAAATGCTTGAAGTGTGAGGAGTACTGGACGATCCATATCAAAGTTACTTAAAAATTTCCTTTTCTACGTCTTTATCTGGATCTTATGATTCTCAACTCTTTAGTAAATATCTAATTTCATTCTAATGAGTTATGGCTTGATATTATGAAATTTTCTGCTTTAATTCTTGTTGAACGTATTGCAAGTGATGTCACTAGTGCAATGTTCGCATCATTAGATTCAAAAGGTACTTTAATAGCGAAATATGTATAACTGGAATTTTCCGGTTGTTTTTCCATCTTGAATACTTAATCACTGTATGCTTCATGGATTTTGAGTTTTGAGCATTTCTTCCTGTCTCTAGAATTCATGTTTTCTGAGAGTGTGATGTATGCAAGTGAAACAAAGATAAGTGTTGTACTACAAAAGCCTTTCATTACCATTCCTCTCTTTATTCATCAAAGATCTCAATAAAACATAAAACTATAAAATAAGGTTCCTCTGCACTTTGAAGTACTCTTTCAGAAGATCCATGCGTAATATTTTAATCAAAAGTGCAATATTAGTTTAATTGCATCTATAGAATATTGGTTCTTTCACAGGCTTCCTCTCAATGATATAAACGGACAAAATCCCCTGAACTAATGACTGATTAATATTGTATCTCAAGTGACTCACAACAGAAACAATCTATCCTTTTCAGCTCTTACTGAGCACATGCAATCAGTTTTCTGATTTTAAATTAATATTTCAACAAAAACTGAATACTAGTTTAGAAACTGAATCAAAACCTCAAGAAGTCTGGAAAAACCTGTTTGGCTTTGATGAGATTTTTTGTTGTGGGGTGGAATTGGTTTGTGGTCTTAGTCTTTTTATGTTTTTTTTTTTTTATTAGGCTACCTTAGTATAATCAAGCAAGCCACTGGTACATTTGTGGGTTTTTTTCAACTGATTAGTTGCATTCATGTTTTGGAATATGTGTTTGTTGGGACAGAACCTATGTCTCCTTGGAAGGCAGACATTCACTGTTTTGGAGACTGTTGTGTTTTAAACAAGTAATATTAGCTTGGACCCTCCTTAGTAAAGATCATTTAAATATAGAAGGATAACTGGACTGTATGAGTTGTTATCCATCTGTCAGATGGGATATGTTAAACTGTGCAAAAAGCAGAGATGTTCAGGTTTAAAGATGTGATTTCTTCTCTGATCTGTGTAAGAAAAGCAAAGCTTCAAAACAAACAAACAAAAAAGCTAAACCCCATGCACTTGTAAAGTCTGTTTTGCATAAAGTATATTTACTTACATAACCATCCCTCTGTATATAAATTGATTTTTGTGATTTTGAAAATTATGTATCTGACTCTTAAGCCTTACTTTGATTCTTCGTTGGCACTGTTTAATGAGTCACAGTGTGCCAAAAAATGAATAAACAGAATTTTGATATGTCTATTTATTCTTATTGCTGTATATAGTAATTTTGACTAATCACTTTCAGAGCACTGAATACATAAGTACCTTCACTTTGTGTACACATTAACACTCTGTATGACATCCTACATGTAGATGTGGTGTTTAGTGGACTCAACGATATTAAATGTCTTTTACAATCTAAACAATTCTATGATCTTCATATTAGCTAGAGGTAGCTCTAAATGTCATAGTTTCCTGCAATATTTGTTGTGATATGTGTTAGCTATTTAGTCCAAAGAGAGTTAGGAAAAGAGCAGGTAAAAAGCTATAGTTTTGTTGTATATTAATATACAAATTCAGCAACACCTGAAATAAGGAGATAGTCCTTTGGGTGAAAATGTTTTGACTTTTCTTTACAGAGTGGTTGTATTTTACAAGATATTGTAAACTACTGATTACTTTCACAGTTTTCCTTATGGAACAAACTGGTGAAATCAAGGATAATTATAGTCAAAAAGATTATAGGACAGAGCATACAGTGAGTTTATTGCTCAGTGACTGTTTTTATAACAGCTGACCCGAGAAAACCTTGTAAAATGATTTTAGTTACTAGAATTCACATTGTCAATGATGCAGTAGACAAAAGAATCATTTATATCTCACAGCTAAGAAAGTTACCTATTTCACAGTGGTTATACCTTCAATATCTTCTCCTGGGGGGAATGAAAAAAAAGTACTGAAAACTGTTTTCATTTTCAGACAAAAATTTGTTCTAAATTGGTTTTAGTAACTGTGTCTTGATAAAGCTACAGATACATGGAGTTACCAAAGACTGTGAAAGATCCAATCTCACCAAATATAGTTAATTCTATGTGGTGCATGCGGTCTCATTTTCTTAGACGTGTTTTTTTTCTATTTAACATGCAGTATTTCATACTGGTTGTCTATAGCCTTATGTTAACCTCTCTTTGTGGTAGCATCCCTAAAAAAAGTTTCAACCCATTTTATTTCCAGAAAAGGTAGAGCATCATCTCAGCACATTTGCAGATAAATTGGAGAAGAGCATGTGGTACTCTGGAGAACAGGCTTATTATGCAACAGAACCTCCGCAGTCGCAGGAGTAAACTGAAAGGAGCATCTGGAAGTTCAACCAAGGAAAGAGGAAAGTCTA
The DNA here is from genome assembly GCF_000703405.1 of Apaloderma vittatum. NCBI lineage: Eukaryota > Metazoa > Chordata > Aves > Trogoniformes > Trogonidae > Apaloderma > Apaloderma vittatum. The sequence goes on from NW_009737098.1 coordinate 10,170, forward strand.
CACATGGAGTGCAATAACCCCATGCAGAATCTCAAAGGGAGAGTGAGTTGACTGGCTGGAAAGCAACAAAGGCCAGTTATGTTCTGTCTGTACTATAAAGAGAATAAGTAATTCAGTGAGTCCAGGTGATTAATGGGGCTGAAGCATGTCATGTACAAGGAGAGGATGGATAAGTTTGTGTGGCCTTAAGAAAAGAAGCCTAAGGACACCTTATTGCTGTCCTCAACTGCCTAGTAGGAGAGTATGGAGAAAATGGGGACTGACTCCCTTTGGTGGCCCTCACAGATAGGAAAGGAGGCAATGGGCTCAAGATGCAATGTGGGGAAAGATTTCTTTTTCTTTCATCACATTGTGTATTACTTCTACCTAAGTGGAAAAATCTGAATACATCCTAAAATGAATGCTCCCCAAATAACCTTAGAAATATTTTTACAATAAAATGCTCACTACAATTGATCCTCTTCCCAGCCTTCTGAGTCAAACAGGGGACTTGAACTTTATGATTGTAAGAAACACACATTGTCAGTGCTCAGTATGTTAAGAAAATAAAAGAGTATACATGTAACATATCACATGTGTGCATTTTGTTCCTACATGGTGTTCAGACTGAGGACCAAAGTTCACTGGAAGTAACAGAAATATTTTCAGCAAAGCATTTAGCAAAGTAGGGCCATTTGGAAATACCCAAATTAGCAAATTTTGAACAAGCCAAAACAAATACTGGAGCCAATTTAAAACTTTCTTAGCATAATCTAGGAGGAGTACTGCAGCTGCATTGCTTTTGGTATACAAGATAGCTTCATGAGAGCCAGTACAGGTATCACTACAAAATGAGGGCTGTGGAGAGATAATTGTAGGCTCTCTGAAAAAATACTGTGTCAGTGCAGATTATTTAGACTAGTGGAAATCTGGTTAGTTTGAACAAATGAATGAACGTAGTGTTAAGGCAGGAAACTGCTTCGCCTACGTAGCACAATCAGAGCATATTTATTTTGTTAATGTTATGTTGCCATAAAATAATAAGGGAAATTAAATCACAATTTAATTGTTCATCATGTTGCAGAACACATTGTATCTCAAGCTGTCATGGAAACTAGTTATCATTTCTTTGATCTTTAAATCATACACACAAAAATTGTTGAGGAAAGATAGAGGGATCACAATATTTGTATGAGAAAGATTAATGAGCTGTCTAGGCTGATTGCTTTTGCAGTAACTCATATTTCATGATATTGTGTGAATGCATAAATGAGATTATTTTTTTGAGTTTAAATGAAGAAAATTCGTTTCTATTTATCAATATAGATCTGATGTTACACATACCAAGTCGTGAGTTTCACTTTCTATTTATAGCAATTTTGCTTTGTGGTAAAATATGCAATGTATCCTGACTGTTTCAAAAGTGTATCTGTTCATGATTTGATTCCGTAGCATTTTTTCCTAGACACTTGTCATATGATTGCATTTTACAGTATAATATGAATGTGCTCATGGAGAATTCATTTGGTTCTATTCATAGTACACCCTACAGAACATAAAGGACTACACTCTATAGTCACTGTAAAAAATATTTATCAGTTATACAATATTTCAGTGTCTTCATTGATCACTCAGGTCAAATGTTGCAGCTGTCAACTTTCATGTAAAAATGTTAGTGTATGATTTAGCCACACAAAACTCTTTCTTTTCATATATTACACACAGCTGGAATTCAAATACTACATTTTCATATTCTCAATTATAGTAGTGAATAAGAACAAAAAAATAAGTCAAAGAATGTGTTTTATTTTGTTTTATTTTTTCTGATATAATATATTATAAACTAAGAAAAATAAACATAAAATACTCTGTTTATGTGATTTTTTAATTACAGTAATTATAAAATCTTATATTTTAATCCTTATCCATGTGTAGACAAATCATAACGTAATTATAAAAGTTCTCTTAAAATTGGAATGTGAGCTTCTCAGTTCTCTCCTCATCTTTCTCTGTGTAAACAAATGATCACCAAAAATTATTTCTTTAGTAGATTCATAAGCAATCCTAGTAAAAGTTACACGTCATATTGCTAGTTATAAGTTCATAAGTTCATCAGAAAAGAAAAGTAAAACGTATTTTGAAATATATAAGTATCACAATATAAATATATTGGTTTTCAACATGTTTTTTAATCTTAGATAGCTAAAAGGAAATAATTATAATTTGTAGTAATTTAGGCTCTTACTACCTATATTTTAAAGATACTATCTAGTAACTGTTAAGACTAACACAGATATGATATTCTTCTTGTGACGCTATACTGGCTGACTGAATTTCACCAAGGCCTAGGCAACTTTCCTTTCATCTGACATGGTAAAATAGCAGAACTGAAGATGTGAGAACATAATAAAGTTTTAATATATTTTATTTTTGGCTAAAACTTACAAATCAATTTAGTCTCCACTACCTAGAGTGTTAAGATAATGTAGAAAACATAGGTGTTAGAGAAGACTTTGTACAGGAATGAGAGTTCTATGCATTTTCACGAATTTTCTTGTACTTTTCCATATTGCCAGCCAAGTGATCAAAATTTATCTCTACATGCTCTCTCTCAACAAAAGTAGACAATCACATGCATTTACTCATGACAGCTAATTTTTTATGGTTTTCGTAAATATCTTCCCCTTGTATGTGGTTGTCAGCTCTTTTGGGATAAAGCTGAAAATGATCTTATATATTTCTGCTGCAAAGATTTTGACTTTTTTTCATCACGCATGTTGGTCAAAAGACCTTTAGCTACTTATATTAAACAAATTCATAGACATTTGTCTTCCAGTGTAATTAACTAGATGTATTCTAGTCTCTCATTCTATAGTGATTAGACTATTCACAGAATGAGAGTGTTAGGGGTTGGAAGGGACCTCAAAAGGTCATCTAGCCCTGCCAGTGCAAGATCACCTAGAGCAGATCACCTAGAACTGTGTGGGTTTTGTATGTCTCCAGAGAAGAAGGCTCTACAACCTCCCTGGGCAGCCTGTTCCAATGTTCTGTCACCCTCACAGTGAAAAAGTTTTTTCCAATGTTTTTGTGGAACCTCCTCTGCTCCAGTTGGCACCTGTTTCCCCTTATCCTGTCATTGGACATCACTGAAAAGAGCCTGGCTCCATCCTCCTGACACTCACCCTTGACATATTTGTGAATATTAATGAGGCTACCCCTTGTTTTCTTTAACTCCAAGCTAAAGAGACCCAGCTCCTTCAGCCTTTCCTCATAAGGGAGATGTTCCACTCCATGATTTTTTGTCTCTGTGCTGGACAGTTCCCTGTCCTTCTTGAGCTGAGGGGCCCAGAAATGGACACAATATTCCAGATGTGGCCTCACCAGGGTAGAGTAGAGGGGGAGGAGAACCTCTCTCAACCTACTAGCTACTCCCCTTCTAATACAGCCCTGGATGCCACTGACCTTCTTGGCCACGAGGGCACAGTGCTGGCTCATGGTCATCCTACTGTCCACCAGGACCCCCAGGTCCCTTTCTCCTATGCTACTCTCCCACAGGTCCGTCCCCAACCTATCCTGGCACATGGGATTGTTCTTTCCCAGATGCGAGACTCTACACTTGTCCTTGTATCTCATAAAATTTCTCGACGCTCAGCTGTCCAATCTGTATAGCTCTCACTGAATGGCAGCACAAGTGTCCTAGTGTGTCAGCCACTTCTCCCAGTTTTGTGTCATCAGCAAATTTGTTGGTGGCGCACTCTATTCTTTCATCCAGGTCACTGATAAACACATTGAATAGTACTGATCTCAATACATACCCCTGAGGGACTTCACTAGGTACAGGCCTCCAGCTAGACTCTGTCCTATTGACCACAGCTCTCTGACTTCTCTTCTTCAGCCAGTTCACAATGCACCTCACTGCCTAATTATCCACACCATGCTTCCTCAGTTTAGCTATGAGGATGCTGTGGGAGATGGTGTCAAATGCTTTACTTGAAATTTAGATAAACTACATCCACTGCACTGCCATCATCTATCCACCTGGTTATTCTACAATAATACCTGAAAACCAAGAGATCAGTATATATGTGTGTGTCTGTGGTTTTTTTGTGGTTTTTGTTTGTTTGTTTGTTTGTTTTTCTATGTTTGGTTTGCACGGAGAGGTTTTTTGCACTTTTGTGAGGGAAGGTTCAGTTTATTGGAAAACTTCATATATTTTCTGTAATTTTGCCTCATTTATAGGAGGAGGGATATTGAGGGAATGGAATAAAAATACAAATCGTACTATCACTCAAGAAAATGAAGTAAAGATATTGTTAATTAAAAAGTAGGAAATCAAATTTTCAGCAGACATGTAATCACACTCTGTGAAGCATCAGGCTGATCAAAACACCCCCATATTTTTGGATGTCAGAAGTCAATTAATGCCATGAGTAAACACAGCTTTGTTTTACTGCAGGTACTTCTACCCAGTCAAATCAGTCTGCCTCTTTTGTGCTCCGCTCTAATGGAGAACAGGTCTTTAGACTTTTCAGTGCCTGTTTATGTAGGAGTTGTTAAGCCTTATCTTTGATACTGAAGTGGTTTTGAAATAGTATTTGCCTGAATCCTGCTGTGTTGGAACACAGTTTGCTTGAATCTGACTGTGCTACTGTATATGTTTTATCCTGTTTTAAACCATTTTTCAATACAGCAAAGTGTAATGGTATTTTCTACCCTTTTAAGGTAAAACTTAAAGTTTACTCTCCACAGAAAATGTAAAGAAATGAAGGACTCCGTAGAACTCACTCATATGTGAAGACAAAAATGAATAAGCAGTTTCCTACTTAAAGAAAACCCAGTATTTTTCACATTTTAGATGATTATGAATGTACTATCTTATACTGACTAATATGATATTCAGATAATGATTACAAATGTCAACTTTTCTAATGAAATTTAGCATTTTTTTAATCTAGACTACCCATTTTTTAAAAGTCCAGTCTATCATTGACATATCAGTGAATGTTCCTTAATGTGTGAAGATGCCACTTTAGAAAGCAACATTCCAATCACAACCCAATGGGAGGTCTTAAAGGAAATTATTCTTTTGTGGAAAAAATAGATCAATTAGGTAATACAGCAAGAAGATTGATGTATCACTAAAGCTTTCTAATCACTAGCCCAGAAAAGCAAATTTCATAAGGAGAAACATTTGAAAACAAAGAATATCATGCTTATTACCACATCTAAATTCTTTGCTAACTTTGATGATGGATTTTCCATGTCATAGAAATATTATCATGACTAAGTAATATATCAGATGTAACACTATCATCTTTTGCTTTATTCAATAGTGACAAAGCAAGTCTCATCTTTGGGGAATGAATCTTGTTTAAAAATTCATAGTACCAACCTCTAGAATATCAAGTGAGCACAAGCAGCAGCACTCACACTTCAGTAATCCATCCTTCACATAACCACATACCACTATTTTAGATAGTACAGAAACTCATCCATTTGTTTATGTTGATTAGTAGTCCAAACCCTCAAAGTGGTAGTGTGATAAAACTTGGTCTTTAAGTCCTCTGGTGCTTTGTTGTGGCTAATGATTTTATCCAAGGCTTAACTTCCAGTGTCTTGAATCACTGCACCTACTCTTACGGCTAAAGTGAAATTAAGGAACTAGAAATGCTTTTATTTATTAACAAAATTCTAAATTTGTTTTGGAAGCTTTTTCAGAGTGACAACAATATGGATCCTTTGGTCTCCATGAAGCGTATTCTGCTGCGCTTCTGACAGTTATACCTGAAAGCCTTTATTGCAGTCAGTGCAGATCATGAATTATGATACATTAGTAAATGTCAAAAATCAAACACTTGGAACAGTTTTTAGCATATTTCTCTAACAAAACAAAGAGATGTGCAAACATTCTGTAAATTTTCTCTGTCTGTCTGAGCCATCCTTCTTAATAGGCGGACTCTGGGTGATTTCAACTACATTTGACAGAAGGCTTGTCTCAAAAGTATGAGGTTCCTACAAGTTTTTGTGAAAAACAATGTCCAGACAAATGAAAATAAATCCTGTCAATTCCCCCAATATGCAGAGAAAATGAGGCTGTTAATACTCTTCATTTTGCTTGATATTGTGCAGCAGCAGTAACAGACCGGTGTGTACATAGCACTGGATTATCCACAGAACTCCTGCCTGTTGAGAAGTCATATGGGTTATGTGGCTGGAAGTGTGGAGGGGAACTGGACGTAGGATAGATGGCATGAAGCACACAAAACAAAGCTTAGATAACTCAGCAGGGACCAGTAAGGCTGGAAAACTAATTGTGGCAGGGCAACTGGGGAATAAAAGAGTTAATATGGTGTGAAAACAAAATGGCGTAGTACCCTCTTTCATAGCTGCCATAGTCTGATTTTTTAATGCAAATAAATCTGTGTGTATGACGAGATTATTCTCTTACTCTTCTCCACCAGAACTGCTTGATGGCTAGACATTTCCTAGTAATGATTCACTAAATGGCTAATTGGTGGTGGCTAGGTAAAAAAAGCAACTGAATAAGAGAGATGGTTGTGTGTGGATCTAGCCAGGTACATGCATGAGCAGAAAAGTGAGACTGTCTCTTTAAACTGCTGAAGGTGTGAAATAAGTGGAATCAGCCTTCTTGCACTGAAACTGAGGGCACCTGGCTGCTAGCAAAAAAAATACAATCATTTTCTGGATTCTTCAAAATTGAGATTGAACAATTATGCTAGTTGAGAACACTAGGAAAAATAAAAATCCGCTCACTAGCACTATTTGATAGTGGGTCACTGCCAAAAGAAAAGGTACGTTTCCCTTTGTCTCATACTGTGAAGGCAGACAAGAAGCTGTAAATGAGGCATGAGGAGGGAATTATGGTTCTTGAAGCAATTCATCTGGATGTCTGCTTGGAAGTGTCTGGGAAGATGCTGATGGCATCAAGACTGGAATGGGCGCTGACACAGTGGTATGAGGATGCTTGATCACTTTGTTCTGGGCATCCTAGCCAGGGAAAGCTTCCCACTTCCTCTTACCCATTCTCCTGGTCATGCCTACAGGTTCAACACATGTGGCATGATGAAAATAACGTTTGATTTATCTTCCTGCTTCAGCTACAATGATCAAGCACAGAATTGTGCAGCACATTTCTCCAGACAGCCCCAATTATGTTATCTCCATATTTTATTATCTCCTGTCCTAATTCCTCATGCTCCATTTCATTGCCCTCATGCCTCCCTTTCTCTGTCGAAATTATCTCCTACATAAACAACCTTGCCCTAATTATATTTTCCCAGGTTTGTTACATTCATACCAAAACACATTTATCTAGGCAATCTTGACTTTATATGTTATTACTGACAGTAACTCTTAAGAAGGGTAATAGCTTGCTACTGCCAGTTATAATTGTGTTACCCTCATTCCCCAGATATCCATAAAGCCATTTCTCAAGTCAATTCCCCTTACCCACTTATGACATCCAATTTTTCATCATGACATTATTACTAACCTCTGTCAGCATGGTTGTGTGCCATGTTCACCACCAGTTTCTGACAGCATGTCTCCAGCAGCTCCTCACATTTTGCTCCACAGAGTGACATCAAGACAGGAGTAAGTCAACAACCTAGTCATCTCCCTGCAGACCTCAAAATGTCATTTCAGACTTTGAAACTTCTTTTGGAAAACCTTTTGTGTCTTTCAGATTTTTTCGTTGTCTTTATACAGTCAATGCTAACAATCTGCAAGAGTCAGGTAAGGTATTTTACTCTGAGACCCATGAAGCTCTAAAGCCACGAAATTTCCAATGTTCCTCTATTCTGCACTAAAAAAAAAAAAAAAAAGACAAAGATTAACTCAAGCATACAAAACAGTTCAGGTCATTCACCTGAAATATCCTGATACAGTTTCCAACTCTTGATTAATTAATTGGTTAGGTAGTGATGAATACTTTTAATAGTAAGACTCATATGAGTAATATGAGGTTTAAATCCTGAGTCCAAAACAACTTAAAAATTATCTGAAAATGAGATCTACTATTTGCTGCAAGGCTAACAGGACACTGCCCTTTTTAATCAGAAATACTATGACAGATGTCAGAAACAGATTTACTTCCAAGAACCATAAAAAGTTTCTGGTTTTATAACCCAATAAAAAATTTCACTAGAAAAAAAAATATTTTTTTGCAAATTCATGGATATCTCTCCTCATTCATGACTATATGTGAAAGCATCTATTTGTATCTAGTTTATATGTTCTTTGAGGAATGCAGCTGCAAAATCATGGAAGTAAAAATAATTGAAAAAAAGATGTTACCTTGTGGTGGCCTTCACAATAATGTAGTTTTTAATGAGGAATTATAATCATATATTTTAATATGGAATCTCAAATAATGTCACAAGAAAATAATGTAAAATGTAATTAAAATCAAGGCAGAAATCATAGATCTTTATTGTCACGTTATATTTTCTTTACTTTTAATTTATTACACCATTTATCAGACACCGACACAGAACAGCGTGAATTGAAACTCCTTTTTTACTGATATGTAGCAAGTAAACCTTTTAAGTGTCTGTATTTGTGTAGTGTGTGTGCACTTTGTCTTAACAAGTTTGTCCCCTTAAAACTGCAGCAAATGCAGTATCAAAATGCTACTGTCATTGTAGACATTTTTAGAACAAGAGGGCTAAAAAAACCAAGGCAGAAATACCACATATCATACGAATTCCAAGTATATCTTTCTTGGCATAAAAGCTTCTAAAATACTACAGATATTCAGCTAAAGTCTGTTGTTGTTGTCCTAAATATATTCCTTTGTTAAAATTATACTTCTAACCCTTTCGGGTATTGACAGCCTATTATTTTTCATATGTGCCATCTTTATCCAGGAAACTGAAAGAACAACTAATTATATCCTTTGCAAATGAGTGTAGCAGAATAGCTTTTGTTCACCAAAATTCTTAAGTCTATTCATCACGAATGCGGAATTCACTAGGATTTTTGTGTTGTTGTTTTTAACGTACAGCCACTTTAGCGGCACGTGAAGTTTGGCATTTGAAGCTAATTGTATACTTTGCTTTGGAGGCTGCGAATTCAGCCACTCTGCCTAGTTGCAATGCACTGGTACTTAAGCCATAATTGATAATTTTGCAGAAGGGTTTTGTGTGTTGTTTTGGGCTGATTGACATAAGCACTATTATTTTTAAAGGTTGCCCATGCAGTTTTATTAAAGGCTATGGCAGTAAGCAATTAAAATGAAGGTCAGTAAAATAAATCTATTAGCAAAAGCATAATGTTTGGGGGGAATGTGTTATACCTAAAAATTTACAATGCTTTTATAAAAATAACTGCATATAAAAGCTCCTTTTAACTCATTTGTCTGTGTTACTGAGAAAACATAAGTAAATGACCTAAGCGGAAAAGTAGACACGTGATCTGAAAGTAGAATATAGTCATGAATGGTATGAAAAAACTAATGGAAAAATATAGCTGAAATAGTCCAAAAGCATACACACTCATATATCTTCAGCTGAAATAATCATTACAAATATTAGACTGGTCAGTCTGTTTATCAATGCATGTTTTTTAAATTGACAGGTGTCAGTAAAGTGCTTTTGAAAAACTTAACTTTTGATGTATTTGTTAAGGGATAATAGAGCATCGTGTACTCTTAGCAATTTTGTTGATAGTCATTGAGAGTCATGTTGCTGTTCAGAAGGACTTTGATAGTCTGGAGAAAAGAGCTGATGGGAACTTTATGAAGTTGAACAAGGGGAAGGGAAAAGTCCTACACACGTATCCATGCACCTCACAGTGCTTGAATAAATCCATGTACAACTACATTAGAACAGCCTGCCCAGGGTGGTGGTTAGTCACCAGCCCTGAAGGTGTTTAAGAGGCAGGTGGAGGTTCTGCTTAGGGAGACACGGTTTAATGATGTTGATAGGACTAAGACAAAGGCTGGACTCAGTCTTGAAAGTCTTTTCCAGATATGATTCTGTGATTCTATCTAGGGAGTATACTGGCTGATTCCTGATGGACAAGTTGTGGAGTCTCCATCCTTAGAGATATTTTTAAAAAAGACATCTAGATGCTGTCCCAGGCAAGTGGATCTAGGTGACTGTGCTTGAGCAGGACAAGATGGCCTTCACAGGCCTCTTCCAGACTCAAATCTTCTGAAATTCTGTGATTCTTAGATAATGATATTCTTAGATAAGGTTATTTATTCTATGCTCTTCTAAGAGCTTCAGATTTCTTCATTCTCCCTAAAGTATTCAGAAGAAATGACTAGAATTTTCTGGTCATCTTTGCATAATCTGTGTGAATCTAAAATTAGGTTTGATTTCGATGAGCATCTTCACATAACTCTTCTCTTTTGGTCTGCAAGAAACTGCCCCTGTTGAAAGTATTTCTGTGTGCTTAGTTGGGACATTGCCAAAAAGCATGGTCTCATGAAGCATGACCAGTAGGCATGGTTAGGAGGTACAGAATTTCCACCTTACTTAAGCCAGAAAAAGAGATATCTTACAATTTGTAATATTATTCTACGACTGTAAAATTTAACCTATAAGCACTGTTTCTTTTGTAATTTTGAATATAATTTTTTCTGTTTAAAAAAAATATTTTTATTGGCTTTCATATAATTAATCAGCTTTGCACTGAGAAAATTGTAAATCAATGACTTTATTATAAGTCTTGGAAGATACTCTACACTGACATTTTGACAGGTTACCTGCCAAGAAGTGAGTGAAATACTACTAGCATTCTTTGCGGCTTTATGTGCTCCCTGCCTTATTTATTTTCTTTCAGTAGTACTGATGTCCAATACATACTGAACTGCTTGATTTGAAAACCTGTGAAAAGAGGGTACATGAAGGCATTTGTCCTGTGCTGTTATTTCAAGCTCGGTAAATCAAGCTGCTTATCATCCCTAAAGGCATCAGGTCAAAACATGTCAAAATCTGTGCTGAAATCGAGGTCAGCTGTGCTGGGATTGAGCTTTTAAGTGAAAGGAAGAAAAAACTCTCTTTTCTGAAAAGGAGCTATACATTAAATGTTGCCAATGAAAGTAAAACCACCTTGTGATATGTGTACTCAGAGAAAATCTACTGCAGACATTTGTATGCCGCTCTCTAAAAAGCCTAAAAGATCTACCAATCTTAATCATCAGGGTGAAGATACCAGAATAGACAGACAGTAGGTCTCAGCCTGTTGGCAAAACCCAATGTTTTAAGGTATGTTAGGTGTACTGTGCTACTCCATTTGCTTAAAAGAGAAGCCATGGTGTCATGCTTACCAAGTGGAAGATCTGTTTATCAGCTCAGCTGGAAGAACAGACAAGCTAAAGATAAAACCAAAACAACTTCCAAGAAAGTCCTTCTCATTTATTATTTTTATTGCATATATATTTTAGAAAACATATTCTCTCCTTTGTACATCTCTTACAGGTCTTAATTCAGCCCACCTGATTTAGGTGAACCACATCCAAATATGCTTTCCCTTTCCATGGAGTAAAACAGAAGAATAGCACAACTAGCCCACATACAGATATTTAGACTGCGGTTTTAATGCTTCCAGAGATGTATTTCACATGGGTGTCTGTTGTGGGTTAGGGCTGGGCCGGCCTCT
>NW_009737099.1:0-421 GCF_000703405.1 Apaloderma vittatum
CGGGTGTCAGGTCGGCAAAGACCAGGCTCTGACTCCTGGATCCCATCTTCTCCGTGACGAGGGACTGGGATTCACAACTTGGTGATTGCCTCCCCCGGCTCAGCAGCATGCAGGAGAGAATGAAGATTATCACCGCAGCCCCGATCAGGAGAATGTAGGGGAATTTGGGGTTCATCTCTCCAAGTGCAGAGACAGCACGCAGGGTTTGGCTGCAGCATCCAGAATACATCCCTCACCTGCAGACAGGGCTCTTAATTCATTTGCCGACTGTGGGCGTAAAGGCGTCACTTGAGAGGTAGGGACTCTGCCTGGGGCTCACACGGATCTCCAGGAGGACATCAAAGGTCTCAGCCAGTTCAGCCTGTTTCCTCTCCACCCCAGACACACCGAGGAGCCAGCTAGAAAGCTGGTGCCTGACTCA
>NW_009737099.1:556-1267 GCF_000703405.1 Apaloderma vittatum
CTATGCTGTGGGGGCGGGCTCACCCAGCCAGCCCTTCTGCCCCCCCGGCCCGCCCTGAGGGGCCAGACTTGGCTGGCACTCCAGGAAAGCCCAAGACTCAGCTCCCCAGCACCTCCACATGCCAGTTCTCCCTGTCACCATGTTCTGTTGCCTCCAAGTCCCTCCCAACCCTGAGGGAAGGGACCCGGCAGCTCCAGTCTGGCTCCAGCTGTGGGCAGACTAGCTGGGATGGGAGGAAGCTCCCGGGAGAGAGGTGGCAACTCTCACTGAACCCCGGCAGCAATTCCAGCGACAGACAGCCCCTGGAGTGGCTGCACCAGGAGCAAAGGCTGTAGGACGGCCAACAGGACACTTCTGTCCCCATTCAGTGACTCTGCCCCGCTCCAGTGGACATGATCCTTGGACAAGAGCTGTCACGGACAGAAGTGGCCACTGCCAGGGAGCCCTTTCATACCGCTGACTGCACGAGGAGAGCAGCAAGCAGGGGACTGCGGGCAGCCCGCCGCAGAGCAAGGCGGCTGCTCCTGCACAGTCCTCAGCTTCTGCAAGGCCACCCCACTGTGCCCAGCTTTTTCCCCTGGCTTTTACAGGAGCAGGTTTCAATATAGACACCTGACGCTGCTAGTCTGTGCCCCAGCACCACCCCTGCCCTTGCACCTTCGTGGACTGCAGTTACCGGAGCGGCTGTTGCGGGGAAGCAAAGCTGTCCTG
>NW_009737099.1:1412-2230 GCF_000703405.1 Apaloderma vittatum
TTCACTGGCTGGCTGCAGCGGCTTTGCAGCCCGAGACTCAGGATCCAACTTCCAAGGGTTTCCTCAAAAGAGAACCACGGACAGAGCAGCACAGGCTCACCCCTGCGGAGCACCAGTCCAGTCCCCTGCTTTACTCTGGGCAGTTGAGATACAAAAAGGGACTTTCCCAAGCTACAGGGAATGCCAAGACCAGCATCAGGGGCAGCAGGAGCAGGCTCAGCCCGTCAGTCCTGCAGACAGGGCTGTGTCTCCCCGATCGCCTGGTCATGCCTGTGGCAACACACATCGCTGCCAGACCTGAGGCCTCAAGGAAACACAAACATTTTTCACATGCTACCTTTCATACTTTCCCTGGGCTAAACACAGAACTCCCAGACAATTCTCACTGTCTTCTTCAACACCATGACCTACACAGACTATTTTATGCGCAGAAAAATAATTTTGCAATGAAAGAAGTTAGGAGAGCAAAAAAGCAGAGCTCTGATGCCAGTTATTAGGGGCTCTGCAGACTAGGAGGCAATGCCCCCAAGCTCTGGGTGTTACCAGTTTAGCAACTGACAATAAAGGCAGACCCAGACCTACCTCCAACATCCAAGTCCACTTTGTAGTTGATGGAATGGGTGTGTACGGTCCCCAGAGTGTGCTCCCAAACCCGATTGCCGTATCTCAGACCATCCCCGTGGAGAAAGGACGAGCTGACGTACCCCGTGGCCTGGACCTTGCCTTCCATGGCCCCGTTCTGGTAGAAGATGAAGTCCCACACGTAGTCATAGTTGCCCACGGTCGCAATGGACCGAACGACCAGTGCAGAGTTGACC
>NW_009737100.1:0-1750 GCF_000703405.1 Apaloderma vittatum
AAGTACATAACTCTTGCTTGCTAATTATGAAAAGAGACCCTGACCAGCTGAGTACAGCTCATGTTGGGAGTTTGTCTGTGAGAATGGACAGATAAGAGACTTCTCGTACACAAGATGTGCCTGGGAGTGAATGGGAGAGTATGATCAAAACAGACCTGGGAAAGTCTGTTCTCCCTGTGTGATAAGAGAGTGATTGAAGGAGTACATGCTAAGAAGTATAAATATGTGTGTCTGCCTACAATAAAGCGAATTCCATTTTCCACCATCTCGGAGTTCGTGCGTGCTTCTCCACACTTTAGTTTTTGGCAAAGATTTTTCTTAAGTTTTCGGTAAAGTTTTTTCCTAAGTTTTTTCTTAAGTTTTCTGTAAAGTTTTTTCTTCATTTTTCAGTAAAGATTTTCCCCAAGTTTTTGGTAAAGTTTTTTCTAATTTTTTTTCTAAATTTTTTGGTAAAAATTTTTCTTAAGTTTTCAGTAAGATTTTCGGTAAAGTTTTTTATTAAGCTTTTGATAAAATTTTTCCTTAAGATTTTTCTTAAGTTTTTGATAAAGTTTTTTCTTAAGTTTGCAGTAAAGTTTTTTCTTAAGTTTTCAGTAAAGTTTTTTCTTAAGTTTGAGGTAAGTTTTTTTCTTAAGTTTTTTTCTTAAGTTTTTGGTAAATTTTTCAGTACAGTTTTTCCTTAAGTTTTTTGTTAAGTTTTCAATAAAAGTTTCGGTAAATTTTTTCATAAGCTTTTGGTAAAATTTTTCCTTAGAATTTCAGTAAAATTTTTCCCTTAATTTTCGGTAAAACTTGTCCTTAAGTATTTTCCTAAGTTTTTGGTAAAATTTTTTCTTAAGTTTTCAGTCAAGTTTCTTCTTAAGTTTTCAGGAAAGTTTCCTATAAAATTTTTTCCTTAAACTTTCGGTAAAGTTTTCAGTAATGTTTTTTCTTAAGTTTTTGGTAAAGTTTTTGGTAAAGCTTTTTCCTTAAGTTTTTTCGTAAGTTTTCGGTAACGTTTTTCCTTAATTTTCTCTAAAGTTTACGGTAAACTTTTTCCTTAGGTTTTGGTAAATTTTTTTCTTAAATTTTCAGTTAAGGTTTTCCTTAACAATTCAGGAAAGCTTTCCTTAAATTTTTGGTAAAGTTTTTGGTAAAGTTTTTTCCTATGTTTTTGGTAAAGTTTTCGGTAAAATTTTTTCTTAAGTTTTTGGTACAGGTTTTTCCTAAGATTTCTGTAAAGTTTCTCCTTAAGTTTTTGGTAAATTTTTTCTTAATTTTTGGTAAAGTTTTCGGTAACATTTTTTCTTAAGTTTTTGGTAACGTTTTTTATTAAGTTTTCAGTAAAGTTTTTTTTTAAGTTTTTGGTAACGTTTTTCCATAAGTTTTTGGTAAAGTTTTTCCTTAAGTTTTCATTAAAGTTTTTTCCCAATTTTTTGGTAAAGTTTCCTCTTAAATTTTTTCTTAAGCTTTCGGTAAAGGATTTTCTTAAGTATTTTCTTAATATAACTTTGGCCACAAAATTCCCGCTTTTGCCGTGAGCTCCACGGATTTTCTGCGCGGAAGGCGCACCTCGCCGCCGGGATTCACCGGTTTTGCTGTGAAATGCACAGCTTTTGCCGTGGAATTCCCGCTTTTGCCACGAGCTTTACGGATTTACTGAGCGGAAGGCGCAGCTTGCTGCCGGGATTCGCCGGTTTTGCCGCGAAATGCGCGGCTTTTGCTGCTAAATTCCTGCTTTTGCCTCGAGCTCTGCAGATTTTCTGCGCAG
>NW_009737100.1:1783-2839 GCF_000703405.1 Apaloderma vittatum
AGCAGCTCACCGCCGGAATTCGCCGGTTTTGCCGCGAAATGCACGGCTTTTGCCACGAGCTCCGCAGATTTTCTTCACGGAAGGCGCAGCTCGCTGCCAAGATGCGCCGGTTATACTGCGAAATGCGCGGCTTTTGCCACGGAATTCCGGATTTTGCCGCCAGCTCGGCGGACTTTCGGCGCGGAGAGCGCAGCTTGCCGCCGGGATTCGCCGGTTTTGCCGTGAAATGTGTGACATTTTCTGTGAGACCCGTGGATTTTCTGCACGGAAGGCACAGCTTGTCACCGGGATTCGCCGGTATTGCCGCAAAATCCACAGCTTTTACCACAGAATTTCCTGCTTTTGCCTCGAGTTCTGCCGCGATTCGCAGGTTTTAGGTGCAAAATTAACGACTTTTGCCACGGAATTCCTGCTTTTGTCGCAGGCTTCGCGGATTTTCGGTGTGGAAGGCGCCACCCACCCCCGGGGGTCCCCGGGAAAACGCCGCTCACCGCCGGGATTCGCCGGTTGTGCCGCGAAATGCACGGCTTCTGCCGCGGAATTCCCACTTTTGCCACGAGCTCCCCGGATTTTCTGCGCGGAAGGCTCAGCTCACCGCTGTGATTTGCTAGTTTTTTCCACGAAATGTGCGGCTTTTGCTGCGAGCACCACAGATCTTCTGCGTGGAAAGCGCAGCTCACTGCCGGCATTCGCCACTTTTGCCACGAAAGGCGCGGCTTTTGCCACGGAATTCCCGCTTTTGCTGCGAGCTCCATGGATTTTCGGCACGGAAGGCGCAGCTCGCTGCCGGGATTCGCTGGTTTTGCCGTGAAATGCGTGGATTTTGCCGTGGAATTCCTGCTTTTCCTGTGAGCTCCGCAGATTTTTGGCGCAGAAAGCACAGATCGCCTGACGGGATATGCCGGTTTTGCTGCCAAATTCATGGATTTGTCACAAAATTCCCACTTTTGCCTTGAGCTCCATGGATTTTCTGCGCGGAAGGCGCAGCTCGCCGCCGGGATTCACCGGTTTTGCTGCGAAATGCGCGGCTTTTGCCGCGAAATTTCTGGTTTTTTT
>NW_009737100.1:3048-3263 GCF_000703405.1 Apaloderma vittatum
TGGAGAGAAAGTCACTGCTCCCCGCCGGGATCCGCCGGTATTTTTCTGCGAAATGCGCGGCTTTTGCTGCAGAATTCCTGCTTCTGCCGCAAGCTCCGTGGATTTTCGGCGCTGAAGGCGCAGCTCGCTGCCAGGATTCGACGATTTTGCCGCGAAATGCTTGAGTTTTGCCGCAAGCTCCGCGGATTTTCTGCGTAGAAGGCGCACCTTGCCGC
>NW_009737101.1:0-4116 GCF_000703405.1 Apaloderma vittatum
TTTTTTTTTTTAATCAGGGCTTAACCCTAAATTTTTCTGGGGCTGCATCAACAAACCCTGGAAAAGAGTGAAAGTAGAAGGCACTGTAAACAGCCTCCTCTGAGGGTCTATTTACATTAAGGAAATGACCCCAAGCTGACACTAGGAGAGTGATTGGTTACTAATTACCCACCTCAGTGAATGCTGAAGGTAATTTAAATGCTCATGTGGATGGGACAAAACTTTGAAATACCAATACAGAAAACATGAGCTACTACACTCGACTGCACAGGTACTTTGCTGTCCATGCCAACATCCAACAGGTTTGTCCCATCGATACTGGCAATTAAAATCCTTTTGACAGAGGTGGAGTCACTGCTGACAGCTACTGTTGGCAATCAGTCCATTTTCTAGAAGAAGTGGACCTCTGTTTTTAAAGCCATGAAGCTATTGCATCAGCAGGATGTCCGTAAGTGCTCATGCCCCTGACAGAGCTTACAGGTGTCTGGCAAAGGAAAGCAGGATGAATGTTTAAAAAGTTCTTAAATGTATATTTAATTATTTTCTCTTTGCCACTGTAATCTAGCTCACTTGGAAAACAGCCTGCATTTAAAAAACAAAACAAAACAAACAAAAAAACCCCAACATTAAGGAAGAAAAAAAAAGAAGAAAGAAAAAAATGGAAGAAAGCCACTATACCCTATGTTGTTATGAAGCTGAGCTCTTGTTTTTATTTAGACTAAGAACCCTTACCTCTGCTCAAGTTGAGTGCTGTCCTTACCTGCTCTTCCTGTCCTGTTGCACAGTCTTAACGTGTTTTTCCTGGCTTTGGGGAAGAAAACTGTAATGCAGTGGAGTTATTCCTCTAACGTATGATTTAGAGTACACTGCACAGTGGCTTTACTTAAAAATGGATATTTAGTTCTAATGACTGTTGTTACAGTGTGGTTTTGTTTCTGGCTGTGAACCCTTTTAAAAATAAGCATGGCTCACAAAACTTGATTTTGACTTGTACACTACTGGTAAAAAATGCAACAACTCCTTAGGCTGTTCTTGCTAATTAGAAGAAATAGCTCCACATAGTTTATCAAATGAAATTTAGCCCTGTTTTGTGGACTACTTTCCTTCCTAACCTTGAGCACAAGTCTCACATCCACTTCCTTCTACAGTCCCTTAATGTCTTTGGGGTAGTGAAGCAGTTGATCTCAGAGGTACTATTAGGCTCTTCCAGATCTACTTCAAGTGCAATAAACAAGTTGTCCTTTCCATGAAGGTGAGGATGGCCAGAAAGGGAAGAATCATACTATCTTATTTTGATTCCAATTTCAATTTTCTCTAGCCTCTGTTGTGTCTTTCAATCAGAAGCCAGAAAGATCTCACTTATGCTTTCAACTGGTAGACTACAGTCTGGATAGAAATCCCTAGTTCAGAAATAGGACTGGGGAACAGGAAAGAAGGGATCTTAGTTCTTTTTCTGTCTTGCTGTAAGCTTTGGCAAGTCACTCAAATTCTCTGTGCCTCAGTTGCCCCTGGCGAATGGGGCTAATGCATACACTGCTTTTGTAAAGCATTTTTTGGCTCTTCAGAAGACCAAGAGCTATGCATGCAAATGTTACTCGTAGCATTAGGACATTCTGGGAGAAGCAGAGCTTTCATATGTGGAGTATGTAACCACAGATCTGAGGTGGGAGAGCACCAAAACCAACCAACCCTGTGGAAGGCTTTGTTGTGAATGAAAGCAGCTACACAGTAATAGTGCTGTAAATGCTAAAGCGCTCTCTTATTACCACGAAGTGCCACTGCTCAGCTCTCTATGGGGTAAACTAAGAGAGTGGAATGGGAAAAAAAGTGGCTTATTGTTACATACCATGTTACTCGTGCATGTGTGTGTTTTGTGACATATACTTAAAAAAAAAGGAAGAGGAGGGTATAGTCCTACCATTCCATCAACCTTAACTGATGTAAGGATAAAGAAATGTTGATATGCTTGTCTGAAGTGCTGCAATGGTGTGGCATTGCTTTAGGCACTTTAAGCTCATACATCTTATTCACATACATATCTAAAATTTGTATTTAGAGAATACAGTAAAATTTGGAATAGGTCAAAGATTGATTACACATATTCCTGTATTTCAAACTTCTATCTTGCCTGGCTGTTAATATAATAACTGGGAGTTGAAATACTTAATAGAAACATTTACAACTTCAATAGAGTGTAATATCATAAGACAATATTGAAGAGAGATTATCTGCCAGGCCGCTTTATTGATCTTTTTTGACAGAGGCCTAGACCATTCCTTTGGGTTGCTTTTAGTTATCAACCTTAGGTTTCCTTCTCCATCACTGTGTGTGTCAACCTCCTCTGTCTGCATAAAGCAACATGTTCTGCTAGTGACCATGGCTCAACATGGTCATTTGCCAGACAGGAATGCTTCCACTTCTGTCTCCTGTCTTCAGGGTATTTTGTCACTGTCTGTGCAAATCTCTCAGCTTGACCAGACAAAACTAATAGTAACAATAATTTTTAAAAAGCCCCTATTATTCTTGAGTTGCTGGTTTTTAAGCCACATGGAAAAGTACAAATTATCAAATCTTGATTTTCAACTGTAGAAAGCTCCTGTGCCATAACCTGCTGTGTCTGTTACCTGCCACAACTGATGATGAACCAAGACAGCCTGGATTCTACAGAAGCAGTGATGAGGACTAAAAGTTGATCTGTTTCGTAATTGTATTTTTACTTTGCTTAATATATTTTCTGTTTGTTTTGGTTTGGGTATTTTAAGCACACTTTCTTGCCTCTTCTTACGCTCCCAAAATGCTTGAATTCATGCTCATGTAATGCAAATAAAGAAAAATCATCCAGCAACCCCTTAAATGTTCCTAATTGCCTACAGATAAAATGAGGACTGAGAAGTGGTCAGTGAGAAGGGAGACTGTGGGAAAAAGAAACAAAAAAAACAGGGACTGTGGCAAGGTTTTGCCTGTACAACATACATTAAAGGCTTTTTTCAACGTAATATACAGCAGCTTCTTATAATTTTCTCAGCAGTAGGTAGTTTACAGTCATCTGTACCTAGAACAAATCCTGTCAAAAATTAAGGTCTGTAGTGATTGCTGGGTATAATTTTATACATTTAGCTGATTCTTCTGAAAGCTTCCACTGTGCTGCTGTTGTCAGACTAAATTATCAATTTAGCCATTTGTTGTTTAATGAATAAAAAACTCCTATGGCAATGGAGATGTTGTGGTTTCAATAAAGCAAAAGCTTTAACAACTCAAACTACAGAAAGCAAAGTGTGTACTGTATGTAAGAACAGTGTTTTTACTCCTTTAAATACCACTTTAGATAAAAAAAGCCAATTACATATTCACTTAATACATTTCTTGTGCTTCAGTCCAATGAGGCAGACCAAACCTGTTTACTGTTCAGTACCTTGCAAAAGGAAACCAAAGTACAATATGTGCAAGGTAATAGGCCATTAGTACAAACATGCTCCCAATAAAAATCTTTTGTGTAGGCACCCTTTCTAGAAGCTGCCAATTGTGGGTGATAGCAGTATTATAAAGGAAGTGATTTTAATACTATTTAAGGCATTAAAAGCTGAAGAGTATCTGTTTAACGCCTTGAAGTAAGGGTTGCATGTATCTAATACCTTTTAAAATGCCCTTCTGCTGATTTATATTCATCCTGAACCTGCTAATAATGAGTATACATAAGCAAATACCATCTTCCACCTATTCAGCATGTCATTGGTATGAAAGACCCAGAAAATATCTCACGTAATCAGTGCGTTCGGAGAGTTATCTAGCACAAATTACTCATTAACTCAATAGCACATAATAAAAAAGAACATCAATTAATTAATGAGTCACCCTCAGATCACTTTGATTACAACACAGCTCTGTTGAAACAGCAGTTATAAATGGAGCTGCCTCTCTTTATTCATTGTTTGCAATTGGCCCATTATTTTGCAGAGACCAGTGTCATATTTAACACATGCCTGCAGGTAATTGTGTGATTAGTTTCATAAATGGAGATGCAAGGGAGAACGCGGAGTGTCTTGCTCTGCGGTCGAGCCTGAAGTGGCAGGAAGCAACCTGCCGTGCCGGCCGAGAGGGCAGCCCGGCTCCCGGCCG
>NW_009737101.1:4148-13735 GCF_000703405.1 Apaloderma vittatum
TAGCCGTAGTGACCTCTGCTTTACTCTGGAGGTCTCAAAGCCGTGGGCAAACACCTTTGCCCTAGGTCTCCCAACAGGGTGCCTTGCTGGTACTACATGGAGAAGAGCACAGAGGCAGAGGGATCAAGCGGGCTGCCCAAGATCTTGCAGCAGGTCCTCAAAATCCCTCTCTTAGCACGACTTGTAAGACCTCGCACAACCACCCCATCCCAGGCCCTGCCAAGACAGGCTCCAGTGCTGCGCTTGGAGCAACACATGCCAACCCCTCCTCAACACTCAGGGGTGGACCAAGGAGAGCCTGAACATCCAAACTTCCTCCTAGTGAGCTGGGTTCCATGAACATGAGCTGGGGAGGTGAGCAAGAAGGGCTGGTGGTTTAAGGTTTTTTTGAATTTTTTTTATTTTTGGAGGAAAGATTAATAAAAGAACACAAAG
The DNA here is from genome assembly GCF_000703405.1 of Apaloderma vittatum. NCBI lineage: Eukaryota > Metazoa > Chordata > Aves > Trogoniformes > Trogonidae > Apaloderma > Apaloderma vittatum. The sequence continues at coordinate 4,584 of NW_009737101.1, forward strand.
TCACCACCTAAAGTTCCTAAACTATCTTGGTTAAATGCCATTCCAATGAGCTTATAGTGTAATTATAACAGTTCCCTTAGGTAAGTAAGAAACATCTGTTAGTAACACATAGCAGGTGTTAGCAATTACACATACTGATTTTTTTAAAGTGTTTTTAATTAAAAAGAATTCTGTTTTCTGAAAAGGAAAGCACAGTAAGTCCAAACAAGCTTTTGTTTGTGTGGCTCTAGATCATGTAATATGCAAAATGATAAAGGTAAAAATCAACTTAAATTAGCAAGGGTTTGCACATTTGACTCCAGATTATTGCAATCAAAACCAAATTGGCATTCACTGCATTATTGTAAAGCACGTAACATTAGTATTCTAAGCAAAGTCTCGTCTAATGTATGAAATCCATACAGTTCATGTAATCACTGAATACATCTAAGTAGAGTGGGGAACCTAGGAAGATTGCCATAGTTAAGTAAAACATGATAGGTATTTTAAGAAAGGAGCAAATTGCAAGGAATTCTGTATAATGCTTTCTTCACATTCCCTTTGTCCCACTACTGGGAAACAGTTTCTAGATTATGTTACAACAAAATCAAACTATGTTGTCAAATTGCTTTGAAAAACTAGCCAAGAGCAATTTACATTTAGCAAAGTGATATGCTGTGCCACTGAGAAATAACAAGAAAGAGCCATATTGGAAGGCCAAGTATTTAGAGGTGTTTTGAATCCAAATTAGAAGATAATGAGATGACAAATTTGTTTCCCTGCCTGTCCATAGATACCAAGATGAGGATATCAGGCATATCAGGATTTAAATCTCTCCATAAAGTTTGACTTGCCTTTTTTATAAAACATGCAAGCCAACTAGTTGTCAGTGAAAAGAGCAACAACATCAGTACATATTACAGATTTGTCCTTGTATCTAGCTGGGATCCAGGTTGCACTTGTTTGTCATATACAAGTCTGTGGTTCCTTTCACAAGTGTCTCTAAACTCCAATGCGAAAAGCAATCTTTCTACCTACAGTCTACAGTAATATCAATGAGATTTTTTTTCATATTCTTCTCAACAGTGTAAGTTTTATGAGGAGACACATATAATAAAATAATTAGTATGAAAAACCCTATCAGTAGACTGTGACACTAAAGAAAAAAAATCTGTAGATACTTTATTCATCTCACTGAACGCACAGATTGGGAAAGAAAGACCGGTTTTTTAACATTTTTCTGCTTTCAGGAAACTTGGTTTTTATCCTATGTTATCCATAAGTATTTCTAAGCATCTTTATATCTTAGTCAAAATATATGTTTGTTGAAGCCTTCCTTAATATCAAGATCATTAAAATTTTTATCAATTGCATCCAACCAAAACACTGCTAGTACTGTAACTAGCTTTCTGGATGAACACAATAATAAGAAAAACCACAAAACCCAATATACACCTTTTAACTCTAACCTTAGTAAGAACTTTTAGGTACTTACTACATAGCTTTATTAGCCATTCATTATTGCAGTGCTATATCCAGGTATACAAACCAAATGCCACACAGTTAACCAAAAATATGAACTATGAACAATAATCATGTAGCAATAGCTATGAAAGTATTTTGATGGGGTTTTTTGTTGAAGTTGAGCATTTCAGTAATTGTACAAAATGCCTTTCTGGAGTACAATAGACCTGTGACAATAAGTGCATATTAATTAAAAATAAGCAGGATAAATGCCTAACAAATGTCTTTAATTTTGAATGACAGCCTCACATTTGCTCCTACAGTTCCCCAATCATCATTTAAGTGACAAAATAGCACTGCTAAGATGATAGTAGTATGGAAAATTTCTGCTTTGGCCTCTCATCCCAGTTTATTTTTGGAGCATTATAATAAACATTTTCACTCTCTTCCCCTTAAAGTCCTCCTAAAAAAATGGGAATCATTTTTACTATGTTTTGTACAGCCAGATGGAAGATCTACCTGGAAGTAAGGTTCCCAAGCTATGAAGCTTAAGCGGAGATGGGCATGTACGTTTGTGAAGTCAGCAGGATACAAGACACACATCTCTATTCAAAGTCAAGCTTAGTGCCATCTACTCACTAAGGGCACATGTTAACCCTGGAGCCAAACACTTGAATGTTAGACGTTGTGGTATCGGCAGTCCATCACTGTGGTCTTAACTCTCTAAATCTTTCTGTCCACTTAGAAAATAGTGCTCAGGTCCTCACTACATCTTGGAAGTGATAGGAAGATAAATACATCAGTGATCTTGAGATGCTAAAATAATAGCGACAGAGAGGGCCACAAGTTAACTAAACAGGGCAGAACACTGAAAACTTTCCATAGGCAGAGCAGAAGGACTGTGCTGAGGTAATGGAGTCCAAGTGATAAAAGAGGTCTCCTGCATATCGCCCACTATCAGTTTAGGCCTCCTGGCATATATTTTCCCATCTATCCTAAGTCCTTCCAACCTATGAGTTACTTATTTTAGTAGTATGATGTCACACTGTCACAAGCTATTAACATTTTCAACAACTATAAAAATCTCTTTAAACAGTCTCCACGTATCTGATGAATGTCCCACACTTCCATACACCTTTCCTTCTGTAATTGAGGGTACCTGATCTTGGAGCCTGAAAGTCATCTGGAAGCAACTCTGTGCAACTGAAGTCATACTACATAGGATTGTGTTGCTGGCATTTACTGGGAAAGGGAAGCAATACAGAACCATCATAAAGTTTCAGGGTTGCAGTCACCCTTGTCTCATCATGTAGTACTGTAATAGGAAGTTTATAGAGAGGTTGAATTTTTAAAGACAGGCTGGGTATCAATTTGTTCCAAAGTTTTTATTGTGCTAATGAACTGTAACAGCTCTAATCTATTTTTAGATGGTGACATTTAAAGTCTGTGTTCCTCAGTTCAAAATTCATAACGTGGAGATAATACACCACTTTTCTACCTCACAGGATCCATGAGGGTAGTAGTTGTGGGATCTTGCAACAACACCAGATAAGCATATAAAATACCTAAGCAGGATAACAGCAATATATACAAATTCTAGCTTAGGTACTGTCTAAACCCACTAATTTTTGTATACTAGAGAAATACTAGAAAAAGGATTGCTCTGCCTTTACTTGTTCTTATCACAAACCGCGTTTTAATAGTCTTGGACAGATGAGAACTTTGATCTCACCCACAATGGCCATCTTATATGATATTCTTCCCTAAGGTACTGCAAGGACTAATATGGTGCAAAAGAATGAGAGGCAAGGAAAACAATTACAATCTATAAAATTTGTTTTCACATTCACAATTACTCTTCTACAAAATGTGTGCCAATTATCCCTGCCTGCTTCCCAAGCCATTATTAATTGGTTGATTACACAAAGCAGAAGCAGATGAGATGTGATCTGAAAGCTCTGAAAGAGAAAGTGAATAAGACCCTTGAGGCTAAATTCACAGAAGAAGAAAATGTCGTAGTTGTAGTTTAAAAAGATGGTACTTTCAGACCTGCTACAGCTGTGTTTGTTTATGGTCCCTAGCAAAAAGAAAATCAAACAAATCTTGGTGGGTCCTGTGTCCAACCTACTATGGATAAAGAGCACTGGGAACAAACATGTTTTAGTTCTATTGGAGTGTGTAAGAGTAGCCAGTACAGCAATCTCTTTCACCTGCTCCCACCTGGCTCTACCTTCCCCAAAGAGACAATTCAGTTCTGTTAGAACAATATCACCCACTACATAGCCTCACTCATAGAAGCAACTTCTCCTGTTTTCTCCCTGAAAAAAATAAAGCTTGTTCAAATTCAGTTTTTCCTCCTGCATCCACATGTCATTCTACAGCCACGTTTTGTGCCCCTTAATCTTGAGGTCAGAGTTTGATTCCCTGCCATGTTAGCAGTATAAGCAGAGCCTGTAAATCCCAGCCCCAAGCTGGGAAAATCTGAACTTTGACATTTGCTCTTTCTTGTGTTATTGTTTGCAATTGGTTAACTAGTTCAGATAGACCAAAAACCAGTTGCAGAGACTTGATTTGGACACATCTTTGATCATACACAAGGGCCATATAAATCAGATTCATTCTCACTAAAATCAAAAGACGTGCTGCTGGTGACAGCAGCAGAGATAGGATTTTACCTCTGGGAAGAATAACGGATAGCAGGAGGCAGCCCTCTGCCGTTCCACATCAATTGCTTGCCACAGCCCTGGTCAATCTTTTTAGCTAGTCAAAGCTACAGTGTGTTACAGAAGGTCTCTGAATAACTTGACTGGAAACCAGCTCAAGCCATAGCAAGCTGACTTTCATTCAACACCTTAGCCAAAATTTGAATGGAGATTTTTAGAACTGAAAACTTGCCCCTTGATCTCTCTTAAGGACACTGAAAAATGAGGTTTCTCTCCTGTAGGCACGTATCTCTCTCCAATTAGACACCAGTCCATTAGATATTACTAAACCCCACACATCTGTGAACAGCAAAATAATCTATTTCTACAAGCAGCAAAGCAACCCAACAAAAACAGAGCACAAGCAGACCAACACAGAAATAGGAAATCTGACTTATAGTAGTCTTAGAGCATTTTACCCATTAAGCAAATCAGTGAAAAAAAGGACTTTCAAAACCAACCTCTGACAGACTTTGCTGCAGCAGTTCAAGATTTTTTTCTGCCCCTAGCAAACTCCTCTGCCTTTATCCCACAGTCCTCTACCCACAGGACACCACAGGCAGCCCATTAGCTTAAGCCATAAGTGAGGGTGGATTGAGAGTAAGGTACCTCAGTAGGAATGTGACTCCACTTTCAGCCCTCTGCTATTCAGCCTCTGTGGTCACACGAGGCAGAAACAATGGGGAGGCTGCTGAGGAGAACGGGGTAAAATGCACATCTGCATTCAGCCTTGCCCATCTGTCAGAGGCCACTTTTGCACCTCATGGGTTCTCCAGTAGGGTTGTGGCCCTTTCAGCCAAATGGCACACCATTGTCCCGTGTTCTTTTACAAAAACTGAAAATGCTGCGAGACAGGTATTTTGTTACTGCTGCAAACTCTGAGACTTGGAATTCTGTTCCATTTTTGATCTCTGGATATTCATTTTAATTTTTTCTTCTGAAAATACACTGCTACTTCCTTCTACCCTCTATCACCCTTCCTGATGTCCCTTCCTAGCAAGCCCACAGTTCTGCCAGCACACAGTTAAAATGCTTGGGCAATGCAAGCAGCTGTTTAAAATGTCAAGTGAGAGAAATAGTTAACAGTACCAAACTTCCTGTTTTAATAGAAATTAGACAAGCCCCAGGCATATTTGTACCTGCAATTGCTTGCTCCTTCAACTGTTGTGCCCCATAGATCTGCTTGCTTCAACTGACCCTAAGGCAATAGCCCTGAGAATGTAACCGTATCATTCTCTGCTTTCTGCTGACACATTTTCAAATCACAGACTTAATGGTCATAATTTTCAAATTTAAAAACTCAGGCTGTACAGTTCCATCCTGTATTTATTTCCAGACAGAAAAACAAAGACTTGTATTGTCCAAATTACCTAATCTGAAGCTAAATTAGCTAAAAGACTGTGTGGGGTTGTTTATTATTTTCCCAGACTTTAATATTTCTACTATATACGATTAGAAATTGGATTTACATATGCAGAGGACCCACACAGAACTGCATCTTTACTTTATTAGTCACTAGCAAAAAAAGTTCTGCATAAAAGGAGATAAAAGAAGAAATAATAGCGGAAAGATGACGGAGACATCATCACCAAGGAGGTGAAATGCTTTCCCCCAAATTACATCAGTCAATATCCATGAAAACCTAACTCATGGGAATACTTTATCACAGACCGTAGTAAAGGTCCTGGTTCTCCCAGGGTCAGATTTTATAGAGTTGTCCTTCAAATCTACAGAATTATCCCACAGTCTAATATTAAAAAAATAAATTCCCCAACAGTGGGATCATATACAATAATTATTTTCAGATCAAATCTTAAGTCCAATATTGAAATCAGTTCTACTTTATCAAAAATACAAGTCATGTGAAAGTTCCTCACTGTGTTATGCCTGCCTTGATGGAATCTGCTGTACAGATGTTTCAACCCTGAAATCCCCTTTCTACTCTTTTTTTTTCCAGCTTTGCTTCACTACCTTATATGAAACTTCACCTCTTGGTCAGAATTGCTCCAGCTGAAGAAGATGAGGGATGACTCTGCCCCTCTGGAGCCAGTTAAGAAATATTTTGACTGGAGCATGTTGTAGAATATTTTTTGCTGAGTGTTTTGGTTTTGTTTTTTTTTTTAACAGTTGCTCTGCATTATTGATTTTCGGGTTTATATGTTACAATACGGAAAGGAAGAAAGGATATTTTATAACTGCCAAAAAGATTGTAATGCTTTTTAGTTTGTTTTTCCTTTGCCAGAGGGATTAAGTGCATGTTCACTTCTTCAGTTCTTCATGTTACAATCTGCTGTGTTGCTACGTGAAGGCTCAGAAGATCCTGTTCACATTTCCTTAATTAGCCTTTAACTTTTTATGAAAGCAGAGAGAAAAAATTTCAATGTGTTTTGAGGACTGCCATTTCTGTGGCAAGCCATAAACAGGGATAACATAGGTGACAGTAGACCCTCTGAACAGAAGTGTCCTCTGGGAAAATGAACAATGGTTATAGTGCCAGAAACCATTCGGTGCAGATTTGGCGAGGGGTGTCTTTCTGTTGCAGGTAGAGAAAGCCTTTTGCTGCAACTACCCTGCCCTTTACCCAGTCTTCAAAGGGGATTGTACTGGAATGCAATCTACTAATATATCAGCGCTTTATGGAACTTTCACATCTTTCTTTTTCAGAGAAGGCAGTCTCAGCCTCATTAGGAACATCCTAATTTGCTTTATAATCAAATAACCAATTCTTATTGTGGGTGCCACGAATATATTCATTTAGGCCATCAAGCAGCACAATATATAAGCTCGTAATTGACTCTAGTATGTGAAAAGTAACACTAGCTAGAGCTTCACAGGTTTGACAACATCAAAGAAATGTATGAATTGATACAACTGGCACAAATTGGAATATGGAAAGTCACCATACTGGGTCAGATTTCCTCTCTACTCAGTATTCTCCCCATTCTACCTACTGCTGGATCCTTTGCAGCAGTCATCCTTATAGCATCAGCCACAAATCCAAAGAAGGCCAAGAAGGATTAGAAAAATCTCACATAAAAAATAAAAGAAAAAAACTATAAAAATGAATTCTGAAAAGGATAAAACTTACTGAAGTTTATTGCTGGCAGTAGGTCACTCCTCACGGGTGGTGGAATGAAAAGTAGTTGTAATTATCAGCTCCACATGTTTGTAGTCATTAGGGATTGCTAACTACCTTTAATCATGGCTATGGTTCAGTTCCCTCAGGGCACGGTGAGCAAGCATTTACACCTGCAGCTGGTAATTACAGCTACTTTCCCTCCCCTGCCATGAAGGGACAGAGCTGCTTCTGCCGGCAGTAAGCAACTGGGCAAGGTGGCCTTAGAGAGGCTGCACATCCAGCCGGGTCCAAAGGACCGATGCTTTGCAAAGAAAAACAATTGGGATGCAGCACTTTAAAACATGGGAATGATATAGGGATTCAGAAGCGAGGTAGAACATACCTCACTTTAAGCCTTGGCTAGACCTCTAAAAGTTTAAGACTAGCTAAAACCATGAAGTCTGATATCAAAATTTCAAACTGTGATACGCTACTTTCCAAGTACAATGTTCTTTAAAAAATAACAAAAAAACAAAACCAAACCAAAAACAGCTAAATCCTTTCCCTGGAATATCTCACCCCATACACAGTATTTTATATTTGTGAATACACAGCCCTTTTCTAAAAGGCATAAAATGTTAATACATTTATATTAAAAGATCCTACGCAAGCTAATTTTTTTCACTGTAAAAATAACATTTCAATAAAGTTTAATATCACGTTTATGAGATTTTTTAATTTACCTTTATATCAACTAAATTAACATTTTTGGTTTTCATTACATTTCATTGTTATTATATGGATAACAACATGCCCAAGTCAATCCTTTATCTTAAAAATGTAAATGCCTTGAAGTCAGGAAATGGCAGCTAGTTGTAAAAAAATGAAAGCATATTGAAAACTTTTCCCACATATATTCCTGCTCGGTCCCCATGTGTTGCCTGGTCTAGTTGAGAGGTGGCATCCCTGCCTATGACAGGGAGGTTGGACTAGATGATCTCTAAGGTCCCTTCCAGCCTAGGTCATTCTATGATTCTATGATTCTATGATAAATTGGCCAGAATATTTTCTACTCAAACTTCAAAGTTTTGGCATTGATATCAATTAAAATGGTTAGAAGGAAACAGACAGAACAAGCATGACAGAAGATCTTATTTAAGGTAAACAGACCAGTATAAATATATATAATATGGATGTGTACATATATATTTATTCATGTATGCAAATACATACCCATGGTGCCTACTGGGTTCTTTGCCCATGACGCAACCGTAACGACTCCATGTGGTCACTGGTGGCAGGGCTGTGTGCCAAGGGGTGTCCAGAGATGGACTCCAGCTGCTGCTCTGGTGGAGTCACTGTTCTGAAGGACTACAGGACAAGAATGGATCAAAGGGAAGGACCAAAAGGCCAGATGGAGATTCTTCTCTTCTTACAGGCAAAGGAACTATTGGGGCAACAGGAGATCAATGACATGGCTGGGAATTAAACTTCCTTCTCTTCCAAATCAGTTGTGAGTTGACCAGTGTGACTGTGAACAAAATTAGGCACAGGTGACAGCCGGTACGTTTCTTCAGGAGCTACAACTTCAGTCAAGGAGCTCTGTATTGCAACACACATCACTGAGATAGCACCTATATACCTTTTCAGTATTTTTACACCTTATGATCTGTGACCACAAGAGATGGCTGTGGTGGTGTGTTGCCTTAGCAGAAGCCAGCAGACATGCTGCAAGCTGAAATGTTATGTCACTTCTCAGGTGATTTGGGCAGAAACAAGAACTGGTGTGACTCAACCTCTTGCCTCCAACAAAATTCACAGTAGCACTGTGACTATGATAGACACTCCCTGCATACATGGTAGGAATGAAAGCACCAGTCATGATAAGCTTCTGAACAGGAGGAACAGACTCCTCATTATGTCTCTCTGAGATATCATATAGAACACAA
>NW_009737102.1:0-509 GCF_000703405.1 Apaloderma vittatum
CGAGGTATTTTATTACTATGATAATTGTCACAGGCTATATCAGCTGGTGCAGCAGGGTCCTCAGTGCTGAAAATGAAATGCTGGCACAGTTAATAGTGATGCTATTTGCAAATACTGAGTTAGTTGTATTATTGTAATGTGCTTGTCCCTGGGAACACTGTTTTTTTTAGGATTAGAGTAGCCAATGGTACCTTGTCAATATTTAAAACTCGTTCTTTGAAACTGTTGATCTTTGCACGACAGTCGTCTCTGATGAAAGCAGTCAAATCTATCCTATGGTTTGGGTTTTTTTGCCACAAGATTTCTCTTTATTTACCATGTCTCAATATGACTAGTCATTAAAAATGTTCTAGTTGCAAAACAGGGGAATTCAGAAATATGAGCAAAGACTTTGTCACTGACATTTAAAAAAACCCTGAAAAAAGTTTCTTTTGAGACTGGCCTTTTGCAAGACCTAAAGAAGGCATTCTTGAGAGGACTGGTTTGGAAAATGTGTTCACAGTCACTCC
>NW_009737103.1:0-5703 GCF_000703405.1 Apaloderma vittatum
ATATTATATATCATATATCACATTAATTATACAATATCATATTAATTATATGCCATATCATATAATATTGCATTATTAATCATGATATAATTTTTCACCACATACCCTTCTTCCAGCCTCTCCCACCAGTCTGATCAACACAAATGCCGATACCAGACTTGAGTGGCTAAAAATTTTTGTAAGTCACAAAGTAGGTTGTATTTGTCAATCTCTAAAAATCCATTGTCATTTGCTGGGTGTTAAAAAGCCTGGGGGAAGATGGTGACAGAAACTAAAACTACAGATTTCAGAGATCCAGTGGGTAAAAATAAAAAGGAAATAAAGGAGTGTCTCTCTGAACTGTTTCTGTGTACAAGTATTCTGCTTTCTGTAGCTTATTCTAAGTGGGAAAAAAACCCAAACAGCTGAATTGTTTAGGGGAGAAACAAATGGCCATTAAATAACAAAGACAACTAAACAGAATAGTTTCGATTTCTAGCACAATAATTTCAAATTTATTTCGTGTGTTTTTATCTAGGCTCAGGTGCTTCTCGATCTTAATTTTTGGCCAACCTGTGGAGAGGGAATCTTTCTTTTTTCTGACTCTCCATATATCACATATCTCTCTGAAACCCACAGCTCATGCCCCCTTGACTAGCTTAACATGCGAGTTGTTCACTTTAACAAAAAAGATAAATCTCCTTACCTGTTACAAACTGGGGGGTTGGGGCTTCCCAGAGTTTCTTGGATCTTCTTTAAAGCTTCTCCTAACATCAACCCGTCCCATCTAAGCCTCTCGTCTCTCATGTTTTCTTCTGAAGTATCTTTAGAAAGATCTTTAGAAGGCAGTTGAGAATTCATCAAGACCAGAAATTTGTTGAACTTTTTTTTTATCTTCATTTAAATTGTGATAAAGAAAACAGTGAACCTTGGCTGATGTACAACAATAATCATGGGATAATTAGCAGTTACTTTGAACTTAAATCAGACAAACCAGAGAGTCAAACAATTAAATTACTTACGACACAGACAAAACCTGGGAATACAATTTATGGCTTAAGGTATTGATTATGGCAATTTGATCAACAAAAAAAAAAAGACATAAATAACAGTCAGTATTTCCTTGTTGTTGATGCACAGTTTAAAGTCTGCAGATATTTAAATACAATGCATTAGAGGAGAGAGAGAGAGTTTTGCTGGATAACTCCAGGTTATTAAAATCAAAACCTCTAAGCAGTACATAAACATTTTTATGAATCTTTCTTGAGGAAGTTTCCAGATGATCAGAATGGTACTCCCAGTTAAGGCCACAGAGAAAGGAAAAACTTCATAGAGGATGACAATACCAATAATCTGCCTAATCCATTCCAAAATGAAAATCTTGAATCTCATGTATTTCAGGTGAATGCCCTGATGTTGATCCTGACTCAGAAGAAACTAAGATGGTCCTGATTTAATTCTGTTCTGCAGTGAAGCAAGAACAACTGTTGAAATCTCAATTTTTGAGAGGAAACAAGAAGTTGAAGACCGTCTTTCGACCAGTTTGGGCTTCCAGAACTATTTCTTATATCACAGAATCACAGAATTACTGAGGCCAGAAAATACCTCTGAGATCATCAGGTCCAAAACTATGACCCAACACCATGGCATTGGCCAGACCACGGCACCAAGTGTCGGTGTAAAAAGTGACAGAGGTCCTTTGAAGTCAAAGGGCTCCATCCTTTGAGTGGAGGGAATCTGAGCTGGACTGCTGCTTATCTTGCCAAAGTTCCAAAGGTCACCAAGGGCAGGCACTTACACCCGACTAAGATGACTAAATCATAGTGTAAAGAGGAAGAGGGCTATTTTCTAAATGTACCAAATAATTCGGCGCTGTTGTAATAAATAGTCAGCTACATCAACCTGCTCTGACAAATTTCTGGCATCCGGAAGCCTCGATCAGAGCTGTTACTACTGAATTTTCAACCAACCTTCCACTAAAAAAATACAGAGCTGTCTAATTAATTCCAAGCCCAAGAAGTTGACTATTGGGGTTTTTTTTGCCAAAAAAGCCTTACTCTCAGGCCTATATTTAGTAATGAATCATAAACAGTAGGCTTATAAATTAAAAAAAAAAAAAAAGAAAGACAGAAACAAAGCGCTAAGATTTTGCCAAGCTAGATCAAAAATCGGGAGCGTATTCCCCAAAGTGTCCCCTGCAGGAGTGTTTTTGTGATGCCACACTTAGGATATCAACACTGGGGTATCAACAGAATCCTACTTTTCCTTGTGTCCCTTACGTCATAAATGTCTTGCTTCACCTTTCCCTTCTGTGACCCCTGGAGCCGTTAGGTGCTTAGCAAAGCAGGCATCACGCATTGCTGTAGGGATTCCGAGAAATGTAGAGACTTACTGATCTTGCTGCTAATATTAATATTAATACGGGTAGGAAACAGCACGTAATTGAACTTTCCATCTTTGCTTCTGCTTATTACTTATACTTCATCTCTGTTTCTCATTTTTCTCTTGAGCAAATGCCTCTTCTTTCTCTCCCATAATAATTTACTGCAAATTAAATTTTGTTCTTTGTATGTGTGAATAGGGTTATCATAATTTATATTAATGTTATATATTAATATATTATTATCACAATTATATTAATATGAGACACTATCCATACATCTTATTTACCTTTCAGTTACATCAGTGAAGTATGCCTACAGTGGTTTGTAGGCTATGGGAGAGAGGAAAGAGGAAGAAGCCCAGAAGTATTTCAGTGGAAATAAGTCATTGAAATTCTTTTGATATTCTCTAGGCTATAGCCTACGGAGAGAAAAAAGTCAATCCCAGTCAGCTCCTGCAAGGCACCTTCACACACTGCAGGCTGCTCAAAATGTAATAGGAGTTGGAAACCAAAATTCAAACAAAAGATCACCAATAAATACGCAGTTTCCTTCCAGGAAAAAACATCGGAGCATACTCATCCTGCTCTTGAACTCCTTATGAGCCTTTAGCTCCAGCAGCGGTGCTCATAAGTAACACTTAACCCGAAACTCCATGACCTAGAAAATAATCTGACAATGGAAAAAGGAGCCAAACGGTGTCAGTCGTTCATTATAGAGGGGGTTTCTGAAAGGTCGGAAAGTTTCTCAGACAGAATGCGGTGGTGGATGACCAATGTGGTGAAAAAAGAGATTAAAAAAATCTAAAATCATCATCAGGGGATTGAGATTACATATTTGAAATGATTAGGCTCTCTATAAACATAAGATATTCTCACAAAATAAGTAAGTATTTAAGCCTGGAGAGTTCTTAAAGAAACCCAACAGGATTTAGGTTTACACAACAGAGTATTTGGTGGTTTTATTATTTGCTTGAAAAGACACAGCATGAGCATTGACTAACCTCTTTGTTGCTCTCACCTCTAATTTCTAGGATTGTAATTATCAACTGAGTGATTTAGTTTTTGTTGTTCACAAGTTTTGAATTTATTATACTACAATTTCACGGAATATTTCCTTGTTCCTGATATGTGATAGGAAGAACAAAAGCTTCCACCTTATTTCTTCTGTTATTTTACCATGCACAACTACCATATACCCACTTACTCACTTTCCTCTTAAATTGTATAATTATTTCCACTTGTTCTTTAGGCACAATATTTTTTTTTCCCAGGCTTCCCAGCTTCCTCAGTGTTGCCTCATTCTGAACTAATACTTCAGTATTTTGGATTTGGATACAAGTTAATCTAACTTTACATTTAACTTTACAATTAGGACCATATTCCCTTCAGCAGTTTGTATTCAACAGAAAGACACAGGCTGCCCATGGGAGAAGTCAGGACAGTCCAAAATAAGAATTACCTTTAATAAAAATTACCTTCTGGAGGTGCCTGTTTACGCTTTGTGTACTGAATAATTCAGCCATTTCCGTTAGGCAAGAAGAACGTGTAATTTCAACTAGTGTCACTTTCTCATTCTTTTCTATGCATCATCTCTTTTTCTATTCTTTTCTATTTTTAATTTAATCCTGACATCATTATTACTGCTATTATATTCTTGCCAGTGTTGTTTTTTTTGTTTTCTAGTTCACAAAAAAAATTTACACACAACCTGTCCTGAAGAGGATCGGATTTGCTTAGAATTTTATGGGTGGCGGTTCAGATCCCTCCCTCCTCAGTCAAATACGGTGCTTTAATCAACATTGGTTTTAGGTCAGTTCCTCTGAAGTTCCTCACAGTTTTATCTTTCCCTGACTAGTTTTTGTAACATAATGTTGCTTGCATATTTTTATATTAGAAGTTATTGCAATTCAAGCTTAAATGCATTTGAAATTAAAGCATTATTAACTAGGGAGTGGTGTACGCATTTACGTCTCTTAAGGAGAGAGATTAAGTCTCTGTTTCTACCGATCCAAAAGTTTTCAACTAGTTGCTATCAAGAAAATATCAGTTGGAAGCTTCTTTTCTTTGCAAGGCTCAAATCTCTTTGCAATTCCACAGTTACGTAAAAACCACTCGCGTTTTCTTTTGAACTGGTGAGAGGATGACCTTATTTTAGATCAAATGAAGACATCGCTTTAGTTTGCAGACCGAGCTACAATCCTTCGTAAACTCTAATCCTGGCAACGTAACAAATGCAACAACAACAAAGCCACTTCTACATGTTGTTCTTCCTCACCGCTATGAGTAACTTCCCAGATATCGAGCACAAAGCTTAATACAATCTCGGTCATTCTTTTCCCTCCTGGGGGTCTTTGTAAACCGTATTGCTTTAGGAAATCAAACACGGTGACCACCCCACCAGAGATATTGCAGAAGAGCGAGGAATACACACTCAGCAAAAAGATCTGTTTACTTGTAAGATTTTTTTTTATTTTTTTTTTTGCCTCCTGCGTGTTATCATACTGTTACCTGGCATATTTGAAACGTTTTAGCAGAAACCACAAGATTCCATTCAAAAGAAAAAAACCCAAAAACTACTACAGGCCTTGACTCTTACATATTTTTTTGCCCATAAAATGTGCTTTATTGCACTTGATTTTGTACTGAAAATACATCATTAAGGTTGGAAAAGACCTCTAAGATCATCTAATCCAAATATGTGCATTCCAATACGGCCATTAAAATACCTTCTGTAGAAAACGTTTTTTAAAGCAGACTGACAGCAGAAAAGCTAATGGTTATTCTGCACCGGGAATTCTGGGAAGGCAGAGTTTTATTTATGGAATTAAGTAATCTTTGGCCTGGGATACCAGAGAGTTATCTGAAAATTTAGCCTTGCCTTTCTCTTCTCTTCTCTCTCTTCTCTTCTCTTCTCTTCTCTTCTCTTCTCTTCTCTTCTCTTCTCTTCTCTTCTCTTCTCTTCTCTTCTCTTCTCTTCTCTTCTCTTCTCTTCTCTTCTCTTCTCTTCTCTTCTCTTCTCTTCTCTTCTCTTCTCTTCTCTTCTCTTCTCTTCTCTTCTCTTCTCTTCTCTCTTCTCTTCTCTTCTCTTCTCTTCTCTTCTCTTCTCTTCTCTTCTCTTCTCTCTTCCCTTCCCTTCCCTTCCCTTCCCCTCTCCTTTTTTTCCCCTTTTTTCCTTTTCCCTTTTTTCCTTTTTCTTTTATTTTCTTGTTTTTTTTAAATTGGCGTTGAACACACTTGAGGCAGGGTTTTTCTGCATAAAGTATATCTGTACATGGGAAGATTGCATAAGGACTATAGAACATATATAAATGTATATAAGGACTATAGAACATATATAAATA